>NW_006912147.1:0-34207 GCF_000523435.1 Bipolaris zeicola 26-R-13
TTATCAGATACAAGTGAGTCGTACGACGCATCTATAGCTAGTGTAAAGTAATTCAAGTTTTTATATATGAAGTTCGCGATGCCAAGAAAAAGTGTCCGGCTCGGTGGTGTGTCCGGCTCGGTGGTGCTTTACGTTATCCACTTTTTGCCCTTTTCCTTTTTTCTTTTCCTTTTCATCCCTCATGCATTTGGGCCCCCCCTGTAATATATACCTCCATGCAGTCTAGCCCCCCACCATCCCTATCCCACAAACATGCGCGCATGCATATGCCCCACTACCCACCTCTCACGGCAGGAATTCCGCCAGTAAGAAGCATACGTATGCACGCATCTCGCGGCGAAGCTGCCCTTGCGCTTCCCTTTTTTTTGCCTCCAAACGTGAGACTTAGGTAATTTAAGCTTAAGCTTTTTTTGCATCTGCGTCTTTGCCTCGTGCCCGTTCCTACTACTCCTCGCCCCCCCTTCACCATTCTCCAACGGCTTACCTCTTTTTCTTCCTTCCTTAAACTCCCGACCCTTTTTCTTTTTTTTTTACACCTGACTTTGTTTATATATTTTCGGCTCTTTCTCTCCGTCTGCGTGTGTCTCTGTGTGGTTTGATTTTTGTTTACTTCAAAACGTCATTTCGGATCGCGCTTGGTAGAGAGAGAAAAAAAAAGAGGGAAAAAGATGACGACAGAGCATGAAAAGGAGATTGAATCATTTGGAGCTAATAATGATTTCTGGATCTTTGGATATGGGTACGTTAATCACTGTGGCGAAGAACAAACAGAAAAGATTACCCCCCCCCCTTCCCCCTCCCGTTCCTTTGCATTCGCTTCCATCTCTCACATACATACACACTTCTGTATGTGTATGTCTTGGGTGCATATGTGTTTGCATGCATGTTACATGTTTACATGTGCAGCTTGTGTTTTTTTATGTGTGTGTCACATGGGCTAACTCGCTTGGTGCTTTGTTTTTTCGGTTGAAATAGAAGCTTGATCTGGAAACCACCGCCACACTACGGTACGGCCCGTCCCCCCCCTTACTAGATCTTTTTTTTTCCAACAAAAAAATGAGGAGAAGAAAAAAAAGTCGCTTGATACGTTTACGGATAAGCTACCCAGCCCTGCTTCTTACTCCCCCGCACATCTTGCGGTTCCTGCTTTTTGTTTTTTTGTTTTTTTTCCTTTCCTCAGTCATTCGATGAATGAAATGCTTTGGTTCTGATTAATGTAGATCAAAGACTTCCGGGATATATTGAAGGCTATGTGAGGCGGTTTTGGCAAGTACGTTGATTTTTTTCCCTTCTAGGTATATGGCTATCAGATCCGACTCGGGAGCTAGCCATGCACATGTTGATCTGCACGGAAAAGAGACCAGAAAAACGAGGACTAACCTAGTAATTGTGTAGGCGAGGTAAACAATTCCATATCCACGACTCAGTCTAGCATGCTGGAGACGACAGAACACGTGGATGATGATGGCTGAAAAAACTACAGTGAAGATCACCGCGGTACGCCCGAAGCACCTGGTCGCGTCGTCACTTTGATTGATAGGGCGCATTGGGAGACGTTGGGCGATCAAGTAAGTCGTTTATTTTCCTTTTTTCCATGTCGAAAATCCAGTGTACATTTGTAAATGCACACATCGTCCTCTCCCAAACAACAACACATGAATACTAAGACCATGCCACAAGCATGACGCCCCCTCTCGTGTCTGGGGCGCGGCATACCATATTCCCGCCCGCCACGTCGAGTCGGTACGCAAATACCTGGATCTCCGAGAAATAAACGGTTACTCAATCCAATTCACGCCTTTCCATCCTGCCGTTAGCAGCGCGACTGCTGCGCCCGAAGAAGTGCCTGCCGAGGATTCATCATTGCCTTCGACAGCCATCAAGGTCACGAGCACGGAGTCACTTGTGCCCGAGCCAGAATGCATCAAATGTCTGGTGTACATTGGGCTTCCAGAAAATCCCCAATTTCTAGGTGCACAGGACCCGGATGCGTTGGCGAGGAAAATCCTACAAAGTGAGTCCATCTTTTCCCTTTGTGATGATTGTTTTGCTGATTGATGATTTCCTAGGCAAGGGCCCAAGTGGAGAGAACAGAGAATACTTGTACAACCTTGATGTTGCGTTGCTCGGATTGAGCGAAGACAGTGGTGATGTGCATGTCAGTGACTTGGTTGGGCGTTGTAGAGCATTGGAGGAGGAAATGGGCATTGGGGGTGGAAACGAAGGCGAGAAGAGTGGCGAGGTGTTGCACAAAGTGGGAAGCACAGAGGAGCAAGAGGAGGTGGAAAGGTAGATGACGAGGAAATTGTAGTGACCATCCAATCGAACTCGTACGACAGGAAAAAATTTCCGCAGTAGCATGATCTGATGCGCCTGATATCGGGTTTGGATGCATGTCTGCTATTTGCCTCACAATGTAACCTTAGTCTCGGCAATACGCGACACTTTGTAACCAACCCAGGTATTCGGGCCTGCGCGATTAGACTGCAGAGGCGAATGTGATTATGAAGCCGAGGAGGCTGAATGTCATCAGCCACAACGCCAGAAAGATGCATGAGACGCTAAAAAGTATGACGATACAAACACAAATTATGCCCATGCACCGACAAGTGCCATTAGATACGCGCCTCCCAAAACGCTGGCGCACGCCTGTAGTCGCCGCTTGCCACGCAGGGTGACGTAACTCTCGTCACTGAGAAAGTCTTCGGCAAGAAGCTCGACCAGGCCGGCGAATAGAAGCAGGCCACTTGATATGGCGTTCATGAAGCCTACAGTTAGTAAGCCAGCTTGACTTGCAGGGTCATACAGGGTGTGGATCGCCAGTCCTATGGCTTGGCCGATAGGGGTCGTTGTGCCATAGGCCATTGCCATAAGCCAGGGCTTCGGTGATCCAGCTGGGAAGCGGATAGCACTGATTCTCGCACCGAGTGCAAATCCTTCAAAAGTCTGGTGAAAGGATATGGCGGTGAGAAGTACAACGAAAGCAGTGCCGGTTGCCACTGAAAGGGCCATGCCTATGAAGACGGAGTGAAAAAGGATGCCAGCTTCAAGCAGCAGGCATTGAAGTAGGAGCTTCTTATTTTGGGCATCTGACTTTTCTGGAGTTTCGGACGGCTCGCCGCGGCCATGGCTGTGCTGCTGATGGGTATGAGGACCTGGCAGCAGGCGGGATTCATCTTCTGAATCTTCAGCATCCTGATGGGCTAGTTCCTCTCTAGTAATTTCCAGATCGGAATCATCGTCATCGTCATCGCCATTGTCCATGGACTTTCGATTCCGTGCATCAATGGGCATGGTAGGGGTCATGGGCGATGCAGCTGAAACGGAGGGTGATCGTCCGGCCATCAAGTTAATCGAGGACTCGACGTCATGGAGTACAATGCCTGGTGCAAGGCCACTCGCCCCTGGCATGCCGTTGCTGTACATGCCGTAGCTATGGCTCCTCTTGTGGGCTGGACGGGCGCCATTCTGAGAGGAGTCGAGACCGAGGTTCTCGTAGCCCGTCGAATGCACATGTCCCGCTCCACGTGCCGCAAAGAACATTTCAATGCTCACAACCACGAAGACAGCCGTCATAGCCACGAGGCCCGGCATGGCGGGATAGCGCTTGTTCCAGAAGTGAGGAAGACATGGGTGTGTGAGAGACTCGAAGGCAGTGGGGAGGAGATGAACGAAAGCGGTGGCTATAAGTACGCCGGTGCCAAAGTGTCGTGAGATGAAGAGGAACTGGTGGGGCACGGGGATCGAGGGAAAGCGCTTGACGATGATTGGGAAGGAACAAGCTGTGCAGGTTAGCAATGGGGGGTTGCAAGGTGGGGAGTGCGGCGGACGTACCCGCTGTGCTCAGGGTGAGGATGAGCAGCAGGGCAAAGACATGCAGCGTCGTGTTGTACTGCCCCTTGCCGCCTTTTGTCTCGCACTTTGGCCGCTCATCTGTCTCTTCTTGCCTGCGGAGCAATTCGGCATGTAGGATGTGGGCGGGTATGTCGATGAGGGCTGGGGAGGATGGCATGGTGAAGGGAGGGGCGCCACTGTGGCTTGCAAAAGCAGTTGCGATCTGCCTTTGGGAAGATTTGGTGCCAGCATGACGCGTGCGAACATAAGAGCATCAGCGCCGGCAAAGGGACGCGCGGACCCGTTGCGCTTACCAAGAGATTGCTGGCGTCGGTACCGGTGTGGCCCTTGGCTTTTGGACCTGTTGGTGCGCCATGAAGCCGTTCATCTTGACAGGATGTAGTATACAGTATCTACTTTGCTCCAGTCTGCTACGAGCGAGGGCGACAGGGCGTCTGCGACATGACCCTTGGCCGCGGGCTCGGAACGCGGTCGGAAGCCAAGAGTGACTACGTATCCATCCATCTGCACACAGGCTGGCGGGCATGCAAAAGATACATACATCCATACATCAATACATCCATACTCGATGCGTCCAAGCAGAGCCGGGTACAAGCGTCCGAGGTGCTGATGGTGCAGCCGCTTCTCTCTGTCTTCTCTGCATGGGCATGGGGGTGGCAGGCGAATCATGACATTCACCACCCCCCAAGACACCACTCGGCCATATGTCGAGTAGCCAGTGTGCATGCAACGCCACATGGGAGACGGCAGGTAGCCCGCAAGTAAGTAGTCGTGCCATGCACTTGGAGAAGACAGGCCCCGTTCTATACATACTACAGACCATGCAAATGCAGCGTTAGCCACGGGCCATGGGGGATGCTGATGCTATTTTTGATGTCTGGCCTACATATAAGCCGGGACCCTGCTTCGCTCAGCGTCTGCAACGGCTCTGCATCCGCCTACAGAAAACACCAGGCCAAACCTCGCCTCGATACACAGGCTCGCAAGCGGTCTAGATCGGCGGCGCCCGACAGAGGCCTTACCCGGCATCGCTTCTGCAGCCTAATACCAATCAGGTCCTTGATAGTTCGCACTTGCCCACGCCCCTCCGCTGTGTCAAGCATCACCAAGAACGACACAACCCCAACTCAGCCTCGTTTCCACACATGCCAGAATCAAAATGGTGGCAGCCGAGCATCGATTAGGAAAGTCTGGCCCAGTCACTCCTCCTTCTCTTCGACCGGCTACGCCTTACTGAGCCCCACCCCCTTCGTCTTCTCTGCCATCCCCAAGACGGCGCCTCGCTGGGTCCCGCGACGGGACATTTTGGCACCCTAGGGCCACGACGGCGCTGGCGGGCCGAGCCCATAATGTCTCAAAAACAGGACTTTCTGTTCGTCGACGCCGCTCAAGCAAAGACATCTCGCCAGGGCCGCCGCAATGCTCGTTCCTTTGTTATGCAGAATGCGCGCAGGAAGAACCCATGGTCGACCAGCAAGCACGCTGCAAAGCAAAGAAAGACGGGCAGCCCGGAAAGCACAAGCCCCAACAGCGCTACCTCTCCCTCGACACACACGCCAAACACAGCAACGCCAAGTCCTCCGCTCCTCCCAAACAGATCTGATTACTTCCCCCTCCAGGACCGCCGTGAGTATGCACTGGCCAGAAAACTCGTCTGCCCCGACTGTCACGTCTTTCTCGGTCGCCCTAATGAGCGGCTGTGTCCAAGATGTCTACTCCAGAATCCTGCGCCTGCTCAAGACCCAAGTACCGAATCATTTGACCCCTTTCGCACTTCATCCATTGAAGTCACTCGAGATGTATCTGACCTTTTGAGGCATTGTAAGTCGTAGTCCCTGCGTCTTTTTTGCGTACATGGGTCTGGGGATACCGGCATGGTGGTACAGCAACCCTGTTTAGTTTGTGTCCCATACTCAAGTTGGTCACGTCAGCACAAAAGAGGGACCATTGCATTTGACACCATTGCCATTTGTGGCTTGACCAAAGCCCTGCTGCATTGCGTTGCTGACCACGAAACAGTCTCAACCGAGATGGCGCCAGGGATCATTGCAGTCGACGTCCGCCATCGCTCCACCCTCATGAAGTCGGATTGGTTTGGCACCGCGATAAGTAACCCAGGCTTTATGCACAGTCTGCTCTCCACCATAGCCCTGCATGCATATGTTTTTGGCAAAGGCACCATTGACGCCATCCTATACCATCGCGCACAGGCAATCGCTGCGGTGAATGCGGCTATACTGACTCCAGAAGGAATTTCTGATGCCAACATTGGCGCCGTCTTTAATCTACTCACCGTCGAAGAAAGCTTGTTACTGCCAACCTTTAGGCTTGAAGAGGACCATATGGCACAGCTCCAGATACACCAAAGGGGATTGCAAAGAATGGTACAATTGCGTGGAGGACTCGGTGCCATCAAGACGAACCGCATCCTCCAGGCCTTTATGCTTTGGTGGGTGAACACTTTTTTTTTTTGCATCGCCAGCTGAACTGAGTTGGCATGTGCTTACAAAGCACCAGGCATTCGACCGCTCACGCCGTCGCTTCTTTCCAAGCACCAAACCTCTCAACATTAGATTTCATAAACACAGCAATCTTCCCGCGTCATCCCCCCGAATACCGCCCGAACATATCAAAACATCTCAACAACTATTGTCGCTATGCAGGTGTCAAGACGTCTCTCAATGCCTTGGTAGAGTCAGTACTTGTGCTAATAGCTGATCTCAACGTTTGGTTTGGTGACCCCGAAAGCCCGCTGGATCCTCTCGATATTCAAAACTTTGCCTGTGTTTTGGAGTGTTCATTGCTAGCATGGCTGCGGGAAAACGAACATCTCGTCACGCCTCTCGAAGATGCATTGTGCGTTGCGCTGCTGATTTTCACCGTGCGTACTACAGAGGCAATGAAGGTGCAGTCACATGTTCATCTTCTCCATTTTGCTGCGAGCAAGCGCCTCGAGAAGGCACTCAACTGCACCGTCCGAACTGAGTGGCAAAATTGCCCCGACCTCTTACTGTGGATTCTATCCATTGGTGCGATATCGGCTGAGCCCTCGCCGGAAGCCGTCTGGTTCATCCATCAGACATCGCTCGCATGCGCGGAATTCGGTATATTATCGGCAGAGATGCTGCTTGAACGACTACATCTATGCGGCTGGGTCAGCTATAAGCTGGATAAAGCTGTGTGCCACCTATGGGAAAGGGTTGTTAATCTCAGGTTAGATGACCATAACATCCTGCCAATGCATTCGTTTGCTTATATATAATTTTGTCTTGTACGTAGGCTTGCGCCGTATTTCGAGGCGCCCTTCAAAGCTGAAGACGCCAACAGCCCCATCGGACCTTTGCAACACCACGTCGCCGAGCCGGATCTGGATGCATGGGAAAGTATCGACTGGGCTACACTCAGTCTGGTCCACAACCACCCAACCGAGCAACAGACGGATGCATCTGATGCAGGAGAAGGACCCGCAACTGGGACACCGAATGAAACATTCAATTTTGGAAGTGGCCATGGGTTTTCATGTACGTCTCACAATGTTGATATATGCTCAGAGAGTGCATACCTATCTCACAACGCTCATGATGGACGCTAACGGTCTCGGCGCATCGAAGGGTCTACACCTCAACAGCTGTACGCACACTGATTGAGCGAGTCGTATGAAAGTCACCAATAGGAGACGATGATTTTTTCGTACGGCAAAGAGTTTTGTTGTTACTGACGTCTGTGTGTCTATCGCACTGCAGACAACGAGTCAGATACTGTGCTTTGCTTCCGCCGTTGTAGCTAAAAAAAGTCCAATGGTTCCTAACAGCATCAACAAGTCCCAGTAGTAACAGTACTACACTACCGATCTTGTAAACACACCTGCAACATTGCGACAGGAAACGACTTGCATCTGGATTCGCATCCATTTCAACATAAAGATACACGAGCCGTAGAGAATTGAGGCTATCGGGGGCGACATCAAGATTCTCATTAGATTCTCGGGCGATAACAAGGAAGATGAATATGGACGGTGTTTTCAAGACATGGCACATTCTTTTGAATAAGTTCTGTCTATTAGGTTTGCGGAGGTATCAAGCATATCGGTCTGTATACACGGACCAGAGGATACCCACATTTCTAAATACATGAGCTGTGGAAGACTTCAGGGGTCGACCCGAGCATGGAGAGGACCGCATTAGACTTTGAGGAGAAATGCTATCAGAGGTGGCATATGAAAGCCAAAGAAGTCGATACATGCCCATTAGGATATGGGGTTGGGATGTTCAAGTATATAACGTCTTTTGGGCGGTTTTTGTCAGAGATACCAGGAAAACATTCTAAGAATACTTTCGAAGCATTCTCTCCTCCATCTTCTCCGCTGCTGGCTCATCTTCACGAGGCACATCTTTCCCTTCCCAATGACGTCACTGAGGCGCTCTTCTGATGACAAGAAAGGACTAGCTCCCTCGTGACACCGCGATCCTAGGGAAATCGCGTCCGCTCCCGTGGCGACGCCGCTTTGGACCGATGGAGCCATTCAGCAGCTTGCTGCCACTCCAGATATGGCCCTTAACCCCCGAAGTCCTTCCGTTCACAATCAGATGATTACTCGGTTTATCAAACATCCGAAATCTACAAACTTTGACGGCGAACGAGACCAACCGACAAAGCGTCAAAAGGAAGGCAGCAGTCCGAAAAAGGCACCGCCTACGCCACGCAAAAGAGTGAAACGTGAGGTACCTGGTTCCGAGGATGAGGGCACCTACGTGGAAATCAAAGAAGAAGAGAAGGAACCCAAAACAGATCTGGAAAGCGCATTGCCAGATGTGAAAATAGACGACGATGCTATTAAGGAATATGAGGCATACAAAGCATTAGATGAGAATAAATCAAAAGAAACTAGTGAACGTCTGGAGAAGCGTGCATGGATCAGGGGCAAGAGCTCGCTTTATGTCGACGCCTTCAACTTGGCTCTGGACACTGTTCTAGATGAAGAAGGACACCTCTTCGATGAAGCAGAGACAAAAGTCTTTCGAATATGGCGGAGTTTGGGTTATGAGGTGCAGTACTTGTGAGTGGGAAAAGCATAAGGCGTCACGTTTTGGTTCTGATGTCGACTTGCAGATACGTACGGTTGTTCCTGCGAAAGACATCTGCCTGGCATCGATTAAAGAACCTTGGTTACCATGACGATATCTCAGATCTCGATGCGGCAGCCGAAACATTACAGCACACGTATGAACTGCCTGCATCCTCTTCTCAAGTCGAGTCGCATCCAGGCGAGTCGGAAGCACCGACTGGAATTGTACTAGGCACGTCGTTTACGTTCGCGGATCGATCCGAAGAGGAGATAAGCACACTTGAAGAGGCGTCATCGCTTCTGAAACTTGATGAACTTAAAGCTCTTGCAAAGGATGCTAAAGTCAAGGGAAAGAATAAGAGCGAGCTTTTGAAGGCCCTCCGACGTACAAGTCAGAAGCAAACTGGCTTAGGCTATGTCGGACTGAAGCGTTCAGATTTGGAAATGTCCAGAGCATCTTCCGTATCCCGGTCTCGGCCAGAAACACCAGATGTGGAGCTGGAACCTGAGGGTGAACTCTCAGATGACGCCAACCGTGATGCGCATTTTACGCGCAGAATCATGCAGGAGACTGGTTCGTGTATACGACTTTCTCTAGCACCTCTAAAGCTCTTTGAGCGCGTGCATCTTGTCTTTTACCGCTCGACAGAGTGGACAGAGAAGTCGCTAACAACCATCATCCTGGCCAAAATAGCGCGTCGAAACTTCCCAGAGTACATTGTCTCTCGATCGGCGAACATATTCGCTTCGCGATCATTGTTGTTGGAGTACGAGGCATCCATCCGCACCCAACACAGGATAGACAATATCTTAGAATACAGTGGTAGGCCTACAGAGAAAGGCTACCAGGAAATTCTGGACACATTTGAGGAGATCTACCCCCGCTGGCAAACCCTTGTCCAAGAAGAGCAACAAAAAGAAGATAGCGTCTATCACAGCGGGGAGGGCTCATATCTACGTCGCCTCTCTCCAGCTTGGGTATACACACGCATCATCCACAAAGCGCTCGATGTACTTAGGCGCCGGAAAGAACACAAGCGCGAACACGAAATTGTAACCGAGTTGTTGTACCAGCGCCTTTTCCATCACTCGCGGAGAGGTGCATGGTATCAACGCAAAGCGCTTCTCGAGGAGCACTACATGGCAGCGCTCACCGACCCAGGAAAGAGGAGCGTAGACAAGCAAAAGAGGCACTGGAAGCAGATTGCACTGCAGACGTGTGAAGATGGCTTGCAGGATAACCTCGTACATGTCATCCACCACTATGACCTCCAGAAGCGCATCACAAAACTCGAGTTGTCTCTCAATTTTGCCAAACGACTCCAGCATGACTTTTCCCACGTGCGCTTGACAAAGCCAGTAGAGGTTACTATGGAGGGAACCCGCATCGAGCGTGAAACCTCTGTATCGTCAAGACGAAGCAATTCTCCACATCCTAACTCTGGCAGACGCGGCGGGAAAACCATCTGGATTGACCCACGTGAGGATGGCGAATGCTCAGTCGAAGCAATGTGCCTATCGCACTACCGCAACCAAGGCTGGAAAGGGTTCCATAGTGAAGGCGGCATCATACGCACTCTCTTTGCCTACCTCTTCTACGACGTCCTCTTTACCTATGTCCCTAACGTCTTCCAGACACCGTACCAGACCTGCCCGTTGGACTTGCACACCGACGCCTTCTACCCCTCGCGTATCTCAGAGATCAATTCCCGCCTGAATGAGATTTCAAACGGTAGCGCGCCAGGCATCATCCAGAGAATCTACAACGACCATCACGAACGACGGACTTGTGTTGTCGGGCTCGACTGGACATATGATGTGAAAGATCTTGTGGAGATTGCGCAATGCTTTGACGGCGAGGCGCTGGCCACAATATGTAAAGTCATGGCTCAAGAATATGGGCAGAGGGGCGGTGGCGTCCCGGATCTTTTTCTCTGGAGAGTCGAGCAAGAGGGGCAAAAGGAAATCAAGGGCGAGGTCAAGTTTGCAGAGGTCAAGAGCGAGAACGATCGGTTGAGTGATACGCAGAGGCTTTGGATACATGTGCTTTCTGGTGCGGGTGTGAGGGTTGAACTTTGTGCGGCGGTGGCGAAGGAGGTCAAGGTCGTGTGAGATCGCGTACACCGATGAGCAGACAATCGCTCAAGTAATACAGGACTCACTGCCTTTCTTGGGCCCTGGCTGTATTCAGCTTCAGTACGCTGAAGTTGGGTACAACGTACAAAATCTCTGGGACGTGGATGTTGGGTAATGGATTCATTGGCTAACTACGATTACACGGAGGGACGTACATTCATCTTAAGTATTAGTAGGTGACCTGGCCCAGCCACCACCAATTGAGGTTCATCCAAGTTTGATCTTCAGTTCAACAGCGGAAGACGCCATGACTTGGTTAGACTTGTTGGCGGCTTGGGAGGCACAGGGTCGTCGAAAGTGGGCATGTCCATGTTGACCCAGGCATGGAACCACAACGGGAAAAAAAATCATGAACAAATTCCCTTGCCGCTTTCCTTGTTCTCGCATCCGGCTGGCCCAGCAAGTATGCAAGTTGATCGTATGAAAGCCAATTGTGTGCGTGTGTGCACGTATAGTCCCTGCACGTTTTGCCCATGAACATGTCTTTACAAAGCCCCAAGTTGCAGGACTTCGTAGCGCCATACTTCCAGGGGAAGATATACCCTGAGGCACTGTCGTCCCAAGCACTTCCAAATCTGTATGGCATTAAGGGGGGGCTTGGCGTTGCTGTTATACTCCATTGCGAGAAGCCCTTTCAACTCATTCCTGCATATGTTCGTAGATCTCTGCCGGTGTTTTTGACCTAGGGACCACATGCGGCGTTGTGGCAGCCTGCTCGTCATGACCTTTTTCGGATATAGTGGCGGCAACAGGCGTCTGGCTTTGCGGTGAGGATGACCTAGTTTCAGAAGCCTCCGTTGCTATTCGAGCAGCTCTCTTCGCAACTATCTCTTCGAAGATAGAACGAAGTCTGCTCTCGAGTTGGCGACTCAAGTAGTCGTCTACTGCCTGAGTGGAGGGCAGCGTCTCAGGTCTGTGCTGTAGGGGCCCAACCTCACGGGAGAAGGAGCTATCCTCGTGGGTGCGAGTATGTCCAGATTTATATCTGCTTGGAAGTATACGGCGGGGCGAGTGATCATGCTCACGGGCGTAACGATCTCTCCCACGGGCGTAAAAATCTTCCTCATAGTAAGAAGGATCTCGAGGATCCTGTCTAGCTGATGAGATACGCCGAGGTGGGTAGTCTCCACCGCCGTTACTTTCCGTGAAAGAATAATCGCTTCGATGAGGTGCACATGTTCTCTGAGAATACTCCGCATATCTATCATGTGGAACAGGCGAGCGGGGAAACCTGCCTCGGAGGTGGTGATAATAATCACGCTGATCGTGAGTTGCGTCCCTATATTGGAAATGTCCTTCGTAACTTTAAACCTCATTACTTGGTAAATATAGGGGAAGACTTACCATGCTGTGCGTAGCGCCACGGAGAGTAGTTGCCCGAAGGCACGTCCCAGTACTGGGGATTTTCTGAAGGGGATTAGTCATCAGCGCTTGAAAATCATAGAGGAAGACTCACCATGCGACTCATGAGACCAGGTAGATCTATAGGACTGAGACGGCCTATTCGGCGGGGATTCGTGGCGCGAAGGCGTGTGGCGCTGACGGTCAGAGGATCGGTGACTATACATGATGATAATCACACTAGGACTTGTCAATACTGGAACAGAAAGATTGATTTTGGTCACATACCGAAAATTTATTTTATTGTTTGTGAGAAGACAGAAAACGAGGGGGAAATTTTGGGAAAGAGCAGTTGCCGCACTAACTAAAAACAGATTTGCAGACAGTGAAAGTGATAGGTTACTACGTCACGGGTCTACTGCAAGAATAACGACGGCTTTACACATGACACCCTGTGTTTTCAACAAGCATCACAAACAGGATCAGGCTACATAGTATTATGAAAGATTTGTCATTCTATTAGAGCAAAGTAAAATCTTGCTGATTTTGAGATTAACTCTACACGTGATGAGGAAGTCCACCATCACCACTATCTATCAGAAGCCTCTGCGACGTGCAAAGTACGTCTCCATCTCAGCGACTTCAATAGGCTAGTTCAAGCCGTTTCTTTCATTACTAGGATATTGATCCTTTCGTCTCGGCGGAGACCTACGGGAAGCCTGATCGCGATTGATTCGATCGTTGCGTTGTTGCGCCAAAGTTCCACGGTTTTCCATGCGTCCGTATTCAGAGCCTCTGCTCGGTTTCTCTAGCCAGCGAGGTTCTGCAGAATACTCCCGTTTTATACACGTAGCCAGAGATGACTGTTGTTCCCTAGTTGCGTATACTACCGCTTTTGATGTTGATTGCAGCCGTTGTTCATTGAGGAGTCTTGTTCCTGCGCCAATGGTTGTCCATGGCACCCGCTCTTGCCCATGTGGTACAGGTAGCATTTTATCAGACATCGGTCGACCGCTCTGGCTTGAGCGATGTTGTTGTCGATGATATACAGAGCGTCGATTCATGCTGGAGTTGTCTTGATATGAACTGTCGACTGGAAAGGGCCTACCGTCACCTCTGGTTGGGTGAGGTGGACTTTGTTGTTGCGTGGGACGATATAAGCCTGAATTAGCGCTGAAACGGTCTCTATGCTCGTCATACTGGTTGCCTAGTTGGCTGGAACGGTCCCCTTGCCGTCGAGGGTTGCTAGAATAGGGCGACGTATCTTCCCTGTACTCAGAGCGGCTAGGAGAAAACCCGCCATATTGACGTATAGGAGGTCTAGAAGGAAACTGATTTTCGCGATTCATTTCAGTGAGAGCTCTCAGTTCTGTGACTTCATATGACAGTCTTGCGATTTTTTCCCTCATTCGGGACAGTTCATGGAACAATTTATCTTTTAGTTCGCGGAACAGTGTGTCTTTCAGTTCACGGAACAGTTCATCTTTCAGTTCGACATGTTTGTCACTGCCAACGACGAACAGCCGTCGATTTGGCCGTTCACTTGCTTCGTCACCGTCTTCGTGTTGACGCTTCTCGCCTCGGTTCAGTTCTTGAATCTTCAATTTTCGTGGCATCAATACTGGATGCATCATGTTCGCCCCATCCGGCACCACCAAATTACGACCCTCACGAGCGCGTGGAAAGTCGAGGAATATTGGGTTCTCAAGTGCAAGGAATGCTTGCTCCTCTTTTGTAGGCTGAATCTGGACGTTGACGGGGACCCAGTCGCTTGATCTTTCACCGCTCGCGGGATCAGTGATTACGAGTTTGGACTTCCAGAAGGACACACTGGCGTATATCCACGGACACTCCTGCAATAAAGTTGGTACTAGCTTTAAAGCCTCTTGGAAGCATAAGCTCCAGGTCCTGGTAGAGGCACTTACTAGATCAGGGTGGATATCGTCTGCGCGGCAACCACACCACTGGCAAAAACAGATATCTTTGGGGTGCTGGCCAGTTGGTATTCCACACCGCAAACATAAAGTGGTACGGTTCGAATTTCGAGCCATATGCAATAGCTTTGTGCGGTACTTGAGTTCGTCATCAAAGTTGATGAAATCTTTTGGCGGGAGATATCGCTCCACTGGAAACTGGAGTCCATCTAATGCGGTCAGCATCGCTCAATTCAGATTGTGTGAGAAATCATACTTTGGCCTTTGGCAGGCACGCGCTCATAGGCGCCTTCAGCTTTGATCAAATGTATGTCTGCAGGCATACTGCCTTAATGGTAACGACGAGTTTGATTTTGCGATATGGAGGAGGCAAAGTGGGCAACTGTGCTAGGCGGGAGACGTAAAAACAGTGTACAAACGCACTCACGCGCGCACAGACCTTGGCCTTCAGTGACCGGCCAGGTCAGGTATTCACCGTTCACCTTAATGATTCGACTGACGTTACCTTGGAAAGATCGATATCCAACTGGTAGGTCGGGCATGCCCTTTTTCTTTGTGAAATTAGCTGTTAAACCAAAAAAACTAAACAGTATGTAGATATTATAAAGACTAAAAATCAACAATTAAAAAGATAAATTCCAAGAGAACTTATACAGAATTATTTGCTTACTCCCACTACATGAACTCGTGCGGCAATACAACGTGAAGGATACTCACTCACATAGTCTGTACACAGTCAAACAAGGTGTAGTGTAGATGACCAGTTTTGTTTTATTTCTGCCTTCCTCATCACGGTTGACAGCTAGGACAACATCGGCCTTTCCTTATGCTCCATGATTTTTTTTAATATTCCAGGTACATAGATGAATTTTAGACCACTTCACAACTTTGCAGGTTTTTCAAATGCAAACAGTGACCTTCCTTTCTTCGCCGTATCTTGCCACACCCACCCACTCTTGCCCACAACCTCTCCTGTACCACTGGCCATGTGTCTCAGCGTACTCTCATCGCCATGGTTCGCCAAGAAACGCTTGTTATTGCTTCTCAGCCTCCCCACGACATAACCCCTCAGCGGGCTCCCGTCTCGACCAAACTCGACAGTGTACGTTTCTACAACTGCCTCTCCTTGGGCATCCACCGCAATCTCTGGTACAGGAACATCGGTGATTGTCTCCGGCAGCGGGTTTTCCGTTGGATACTGGCCATCTTCCCGAGGATTCCTTCCAAGGATGACAACGTACTGATAGCTCAGCACACCTCCATTACACAATACCATTGCGTTTTTACTCTTTCCATCTCTCAGCTGCCTCGTGATTTCCGTAAGAGCATGCATCGAATAATTGTTCCCCGCTCCACCAAACGACGTCAACCCGCCCAACACAGTCAGTGACTTTTTACCTCCTATAATCGGCAATCCGAGATGCTGGGCTGCGATCTTGGGCACGATCGGAAAACAAGAGTATATATCGAAGAGATCGATGTCTTCTTTCGCTGTACCTGAAACGCGCAGACTGGCGTCGATGGAACGTGAGATGCTTGGTGACGAGTAGAAATTGGGTCGTTGCCAGAACTCATCTGCGTCGCGGGTTCCCGCACCACCGAGGGGGTAAATCCATTTTGAAGGAGGTACTCCGAGACGGGTAGCATGAGAGGTGGAAGTAACGAGGACGGCAGCGGCAAGGTTGACGGTGTTGAAGGCATTCATGAGCAGAGGGTCTGTAGGAGTCAGCAATTTGTAAAATATGAACCACATACACAGCAACCATTGGTATTGTGGTAGCGCTGTGTCACGAGGAAAGAGCGGGCGACGGGAGAACGAGCCAGGAAGGAGTAGAGGACGTACAAGGATAACAAATCATTCTGTTCTTTCCTCCAACTCTTGCAATCTCCTCTTCGCTCGTTTTCTGACCATAGTTCCATGCTATCTCGTTCTTTTCTGCCACACGTGCAAATTCCGCATACAACCTCGCATTCTCTTCGTGATTCGCCTGGAGCGACTGACCACGATGAGCACGGAACCCGTTTTCGTACAAAGGGTAAACGTGTATCGGAGCACCAATCTTATGTATTGCGCCAAGATCTTCAAACTGTCAGTTGATAAGAGGGGCTGTTGGATGGAGGGCAATACTGTTTCCTAGATCCCGACCAGTGGGCGTAAAGACTGAATCTACTGCCGAAGAAGGGAGCGTCCAGCCCGGCGGAGGCAATTTCTTGGCTGCTGCACATGCAGATACTAATGAGAGCAAGAAAAGGGTTGTCAGTGAGTTCTCCAAAGTGTTCTTTCGCCACATATACCTAAGAAGTTAATGTAGATGGATGAAAGAAAAGGTCTTACGCACAGGAAGCCAATGCCTCTCCTCCCGTCACAACAGCAACCTCACACTCGCCTTTTGCAATCCTCCTCGCAGCCTCATCTAAGAATTTTCCGGGTTTATCGCCTCCATGCTCGGAATATCGTTTCCACTTCAGACTCGCTTGCACGCCCAGCTTCGTTGCTAATAGACTCGGTAAATCCGGATATGGCCACGTCCATGTTTTGACTACATCGATACTATCGATTGCAGCCTGCAGCTCCGAGATAGAATTAGGACTCGCGTCGGAGAGGGCAACTTGTATAGCTTCGAGCATTAATATTGCGGGTTCCTTGGCATCGGATACAGCTGTAGAGCGATTCTTGATATCGCCTACACCAATGATAACGGGGGTATTGTGTGGCACCATCGTGGCATATGAAAACAAGTACGAATGCAAATTTGAAGTTACACTTCTGCAATGTATTGTTTTATCATGTTATTTTGTTGTTGTCGCGACCTGGCTGTATTTAACGGCGATATTGGACTTGTGTCTGTGAGGAGTAGGGACAGGTTGCCGAGGTAATCCGGGGTAACGTTGAATGCTCGTGCGTGTCAGGATGCAGGAACCTTAAAACCACAACACCATCACCAGCGACTAGGAACGAGATGTTCCACGGCCAGAAAGCTCGTACTAACCTTGATTTCGATGGAAAATAGTCTAGTTGTAAACAATAGCTAACTCTGTTTAGACTAATCCCTGAAGAGCAAAGGAGAAGAAAAATACAAGAGATGTCGGCAGAATATACTAAAGAAGGGCATAACGATCAATGAGATACAACCCGAAAAGCGAAACAAGGTATGTATTTTCAATAACCATGCCAGGCTTGGTAGACGTTACTGAGATATAACGTTACCCAGTCACAAAAAAGAGCAAAAAAAGAGAATTTCCGACACCGGGAATCGAACCCGGGCCTTGCCGGCACTGAACAGTGAACTGACTCTGCATATGAGAGCGGCAAATCCTAGCCACTAGACCATATCGGATATTGATGAAAAACTTGAAAAGTAGTTGGATTATGATCGAAGGGATTTTCCACATGGTAAAGCCTCGAGCTAATATAATCGGGCGCAGAACTAATCCATTGTCGACATTTCCCACATGTAGGCAGGCAAACACATGGACAAGATGACTATTTATTTTCCCTTATCTTACAACATGGGGGGCCGTTAGACGTGAGATGAGAACTACAACAGAGACAATATCCATGGTCTTCCACACCATGAACGAAGAAAAAGAATGGGAACCATGCACTAGCCCAACCTGGGTTCAAGACAAAGACTGAATCGAAAACGGGTAAATATAGCAATTGCCCCCTTTTGTTCCAAAACTCTTGTTTTGCCTCTTCTTTTCCTCTCTCTGTCTCTCAGGTCCAAATAGAACATAAATCACCGCCCCCCCCAATCAGAGTTACATAGTAGCAAACGGGGCTTGTTATCAGCAGCCCTTTCCCCTTCAAAAAAAAACACGTGTAATGCTTCGGAAAAAAAATCAGCAATAACAAAAAGAAAAAAACACCGACCATGTGGGATAAAAAAGAAAGAGCTACTAAGATTACAACGCTTATGGTCTCGATATATCCAGCATGCAAAAAAGAATTCTCATATTGCAAACACAGAGAGACCTCTTTCAACGCTCCAAAAAGTTGGCTGAACATGCCGAAACTAGCTGCATCTGAATTTTGCGTCCAAAGGTTGTGCTGTACATGCAGCGTGAAAGACGCGTAACTTTCGACAAAAAAAAAGAATCAGTCGTTTTCCTAAAACTTAAACGTACTCTTTTTCCGCCCTATGCTGAAGCGATTCTTGCCAGCTGTGTCGGTATCTGTTGTGGGGGTGTCCGGTAGAGGAGGCTCGTCTGAATGGCCATCTTTATCCTTGTGCCCAGACCAGAATTTCGGCTTGGTTCTGAGGCTCATGGACGTGTGTCTGAAGCGACTCAATCCACTCATACCCTTGACGCTACCGAAGCCGTTTGCATGCTTATCCTTTTCAGGATTCGGGGTTGGGGGTGACCCTGGAGGTGGGGCTGCCTCACCACTAGCAACGCGCTTCTTCTCCTCTTCTGCAGCAGACGCTTTGCTAGCCTCCAAGACAGTCTTGAGCTCTTCTTCTTGCTTGCGATAATTCTCCCGCCTTTGCATTTCCATCTCCTTGCGCTTCTGCTTTGCCTGCTTTTCAAGCTCCTTTTCTTGCGCCTTGCGCTCCTTGTCTTCCTTTCCTTTTCCAAAAAGGCCAAGGTTGCTCTTGCGCGGAGCTAGAGTGGGGATATGAGATGTGGTATGTTCAACCGGGGGATTGTCGGTACTCGCCTCGACGTGGGCGAGGGGCGGTGCGGTGGCGGCATGTGCAAGACTGGTAAACTTGTCGGCCTCTTCGACCGAGGGCGTTGTTGCATTGTGAAAGGCGTGGAATGGTGTTCCATTTGTGCCGTTTGTGCCATTTTGTTTTGGTGTGGTGACTTCTTCTTGGGCCATCTTGGCGGCCTGCTCTGCTGCAGCCAATGCGTCGGCTTCCTGCTCCTTCATCATGGCCTCCTCTGTTGTTTCTTGGTAGAACAAGACATATGCGCATGCCAAGACGTTTTCTCCGCCGAAAAAGTTTCTGACATATGCCTTGTCTACCGGCTCAACCATCTCATCGTCGAACAGCAGCCAGCCCCGGTCTTGTGTTTTGATGATGGACACATAGTGTCCGTGATATGGTCCACCTCCGATGTGCACGACTACTGCGTATAGTTCGTATAGCCTGTCTGGGTCTTCGGCGTCATCCGTGGTGTTGAATAGGCGAAGGTAGAAGGGGTAGACGACGCGATGAAACAGTTTCTGTAACCGCTGCAGATCTTCGGTATACTTGAAGCGCTTCAGATGCAGGGCAAGAATCTTGGGTAACCGCTTAATCTTCATGCGCTTCTCTGCCTCTTGTAGACCTCCGCAGTTGTCGCAGTGGAACTTGTTCCGCTCGCACAACATCTCTTCCTCGGAAAACTTCCGTAAACAGCTAGTTACCGATGAGTGTTGCTCGAGGTCGACAGACAGATCCAGGAATGCCTCGTCTCGTTGTGATGTATTTTCGCACGTGAGACACCGTGTCTCGGACGTCAAGGTGCCCTCGAACAGCTCGTGCACCCATCCAGAATTGGGCTTTGCAGACGCTACAGAGCTTTGAGCTGGTACTACCTCGCCGGACGGGGTTAGTGATCCGTTCTCTTCTATGGCGTTGGCTTCGGCTGCACGGGATTTTGAAAATTGTTCTACGTTCTCTACAACCTCGTTCAGCAGCAAGTTCAGAAACTCGTGTGCATCTTGGTGCATCGGGGTCCGAAACATTTCATTGTCTCTGCGTAGAATTTCGAGCAGCTTGTGCGGGCTGACTACGCCTATACGTGACCTATGTGCTATGACGGCCTCGAATATGTCTTTTAGCGACGAAAACAGCGATTCGTTCATACCGTATGAGTTTGCATTCTCGTAATCCATCTGCAGCACGGGACCGGCCGCCAAAGCCTGCTTCTTCTTGTACTCGGGCGAGTCCTTGTTATCCTCGGGCTTGGTGCCTGGAGGCTGGTTAGGCACCCCTGGGGTGGTGGCGGGTTTTGCGGGCGTTCTTGAATTGGGACTCGAGATGGAATTGCGCCCCGGCGGCGAGAGGGCTGTGCTTTGGCCATTGGCGAGATTGGTGTTGAGCCTGGGCAGGCTCGATGAGGGCCGCTCGAGGGCTTCTGGGGGCGACCGGGCGGGGAAGTTGATGACCTGTTCTCGAAAGGGGACTGAGTAGTATAGGCACTGCACTATCGAGTTGCAGTAGCTGGCGGAAGAGTAAGTATTGGCTGGGAGAGCGGGCGCAGATGGGGAGTGAGGAGTATGCATACCATGTGCTTCCAAACTAGAAGAGGGAATCGTTAGCAGGCGGATACTAGAGGCGCATTCGTTCGCTGGGCAAGGCGACTCACATTCTCGAAGCCAAAGAACTTGTCGCTACCATCGGCACGCACAGGGCCGGCGTTGACGAGCAGCTTCTCGAGTGGCGTGGGTTCGGGCGCGTTGATATCTTTCTTAACAGGCGTGCTCCCGGTCGCCGGGGTCAAGGGAGGCTGGGAGCGGCATCAGTACCAGGCATTGGCGACAGGCGCGTTGACAGGCGCAGGAGGGATGCAGGCGGGGAGGACTTACAGCGCCAGACTTGATGCGACTGAAAAAGGAAGTCATAGCTGGGCAGGGTTGCAGTGGGGTAGGAAGGGTGCAGGAGGGTTCTCTACCAGGCGTGCGAGGCGGCTTCTGAGAGCAGCGGGTTTGAGGGCGCGGCGTCGAAGGCGGAGAGCGGCGTCGGGTGGGTGTATGGGCCCAGGTTGTGCGAACAGGCGGAGGGCAACATGGAGAAGAAGCGGAGCAAGGAGCAGGCGAGGCGTGAAGGATGCAGTTCACAGCGCGGCTTGGAAAGGCTGGCAGGTCAGGGCAGGGCAGGGCAACAGGGCAGGCAGAGCCGGAGCCGAGGGCGAGGGCGAGGCTAGAGGAGTGGCAGGCTACTAGAAGCGCGCCGTGCAGCAGAGAAAGCCCGGCTGTTCCCCACGACCGGGCACTCGACCACTCGACCCCGCCACAGGGACACGGGACGGGGCTAACGCTGCTGCCACCGGTTCTCTCCAGTATCCCTCCCCCCTCGCCCGTTGCCTCGTCTCACCCTGCGACTTGCCCGTCCTCGACTGCAGGGCCTGGGTACATGTATACTGTAATGCAGTACATGGAGCATGTATGCACATACATGTAAATGTGTAGAGCCGTCGAATGCTCTTGACACGACCGCTGCCAGCCTAGTTTGCCCGCCCAGAGCACTCTCGATGCATGGCTAAAGTCCCACCAGTCAGGCGCGGCGGCTGTTGGAGCACGACGGCAAGTAGGCATGGCGCTTGTTGGCGGCTGTCGCGAGATCGCCATTGGAGACAACGGCCATGCGTCTAGCGTCTTCCCGCACGCTGGGCACGACCAGGGCTCCGATGGCCTTTTTTTGTTTTGGCAGTTGACGTCAGGACGAGACACATATAGTGCTCGCAACATGCAGGTGTAAGTGGTATACGTCTCGTCACGTGCCATGACTAACAAGTACACAAACAGCAGCTGCTAGGCGGAGCGTGCCTTCCCCAACATATCCCGCATACCATGCATGCACTGCCGAACTGTGGCGTAGACGCCCATCACAAGTGGTCTGACAACTGACAACCATCTCGCGTCGCTGCCCTTACCTAAAAATAACCCTCTGCGAGGTCCAATATCAATTATCATCCCGCCTGCCCAACCACCACAACAACAAGGATACGGGCCTATCTACAAACGCCTGCAAATGCAAACGGCGCTCCTATACACTTACATAACACATAAAATGATACAACACGAAAACATCAACCACTCCACCTTCACAGCCTGCGCAGTCGCTTGCCAGCCCCCAGCTCAATCGCCGTGCGGCTGTTGAGCATCACCTCCTCATTGCCCCCCTCGGGCGGGTGAGCTTGAATGTACTCCCGCCGTATGCGTGCTGCTTCCTTGTCCCAAGTAGCAACCCGCTCCTTGAACTCGACTGCACTTGCCGTCGCATCTTCTCGCGCGTTGCTAGCCTGATCCAGATATGGCTGCTTGACATGCTGCTCTGCCGTGCGCCATTTTAACCCTACTGCGTTGCGAATCTCTTGCTTTGGTGCTTTGGCATCAGCATTGCCACTCTTGACCCGGTGCGCCTCATCACACTCTTGCTTGCAAATATACCAAAAGTCTTTCGTGAACAACAGAAATGGGTTGACGCCTGCCCGCCCGGGCTTGATTGGTCGTTCGCCAATCTGCTCCAAAATGGCCCCAATAATGGCCGCTTCGTAGTCTTCATCGCGCTGCACACGCCCACTCTTGTTCTCTCGCCCTGGTCCCACAGCCGGTTCAAATCGCCGCTTCGACTCTGCTGTCGGCGTCGTCGAAAATTCGGCCTTGATCGCTTTCTTCTCCACAAGCGGACTGGCTATCTCAATCGGCCCTAGTACATTCTCGGCAACCTCAGCTGCCACTCGGAGGCCTGACAAGTACGCCCCGTGCACAGTCGCAGGATGTGTGCCGCATGTTGCTTCTCCAGCAAAATGCAGCGGGCCGTGTGGCCGTGCCATGACATCGTAGTCACCCGTCTGTGTCTTTGGTCCCACGTATGAGTAGCTGCCTCGAGCAAATGGATCCTTCTTCCACCGCGTCACAATCGCCTCAGACGGAAGTGGGACAGTGTTTGGCGCAAACATTGCGTCGAGCCGATCCGTCACTTCTTTGACAAGCTGGTCGTCTGACGTCGCCTCGGCGTAGTGCGCAGCATCGCCTGCCATGAGCGCTACTAGTACCGGCTTTCCGCTCGTCTTTATACAGTTCCAAAACAGATAGAACCGTCCTCGTTTCGAACAATACTCTTCTGGCCGCATACTGCCCTCGCGCTCAGCCTCGTTGAGCAGTCCAAACATGTCTCGATCCGGTTCCCAAAAGGCTTTCTCATACACGAGGATAATCTATTCATGTCGTGAGAAAGCGCACAGTCGGCAGAATAGAGAGACCCACCTTGTTCAAAAGTCCAAACCCCATGCGTTCAATCACATCCTGCTTCCAGCTAGGAAGTGGGGGCTCGAACTTGATAGATCCTGATTTCAGTACCCCCAGGGGTGTAGTGAGCACAACATGATCAGCTTCAAATGTTTCACCGTTGGTGCATTCGATTTTGACAGCCTTGCCGACTCGCTGTTCTTCCGTGTTGTAGTGGACAGTCTTGATAGCCGTGCTGAACCGTACGTCCAGCTTGCTAGGACATTGCCACAACCCGCGCGGGACCTGCTGATAACCCCCGATTACCTGACTATGCTCGCCTTCGAATTCATTCCCTATGTCCTGATCCCAGCCGCTCAAACTAAGCTGGTTCACACTCACAGCGTTCGCGTATTCGAGGTTGGCATGGTGCCAGCTGAGCAGGCGCATGTCTCTGGGTTTCAAGTCGACAAGTGACTGGTATTGTCGGAGTCCCTCATCCATTGTCTGCCCTAATGTCGGGTATTCGGATGCCTTTGCAATTGTATCGAGGTCCAATGTTTGGTCACCCGTCACACCATCCTTCAGTTTCCATCCCATATCTTGTACCGACTTTGCAGCTGTGACATCAGGATCGAAGCCAGCGCTCAACTGATATGCTCTGCCCGCTAGCTTTTCTATCCCGGTAGTCGGCTTCTCTTGCTTTGTTGATGCTGTGCTTATCGCGTCTGCTGACAAAGGGGCCTCAGACTCTTCTAACTCTGCAATGGTAGGCCCACCAACGTCAGCGGGCTCACGACCAAAAGCCATCAAGTTGCGATCACCCTCTACTGTCCTGTGGGCAGTAGGTTTGTTTCGAAATGCTGCCGCCCGTTCGAGTACATCGTTGTACAGCTTCTCCACCAGTATGTCTTGACTTCTCTCGACAACCGTGCCATCGTAATCGTAGAGTATCGTATTGTCTCGTAGACCATGATAAGGCAAACCCAACTGGCCTCGGATTATCGCATTCAACGGGTTGCCATGTTCGTATCCTGTAACAATCTGAGCACCCATCTCAGCTGTGCAACGATTTCCAGGTGGAAGTGTAGAGCCGGATTGATTCAAAAAAGGATGTGAATACACTCGACCACCCACACGTGGACGGGCCTCGAGGATGATAATCTTCGGTGGCCGCTCTCCCGCATCTGCTAGTTGATCTCCAAGTTGGGCAAAAATTCCTTCCAGGTGCCGAGCGCAACCTAGTCCCGACATGCCTGCACCAACTACAATGATTGTCCGCCTTGTCGAGGTCTTTGCTTTGCATTTCGAGGGAATACCAGCATTATTCGGTACTTCAGCGCAACCAAAGTTGATGTATCCATGTCTCATAAGCCATAGATATGCCACCTTTGCTAGTCCAAAGTAGCGCTTGTCACGGGCGCACCCTGCAGCTTCTTCGAGAGAGACGTATACCAGAGGGTTGCGATGCCACAAGCGCAGGATCGCATTTCTGATGTTCAGATAAATCGTGACCTGAGCGTGAGTGACATGCTCACGTAAAAGCTTGTACTCGGTGGGGTGCAGGGTGAATGGGTTGAGCCGGCTGTTTTCTGCTGCTAGAATGCACTGCCGGCCGAATTCAGGCCATGACACATCTGTAGGTATGCTAGAACTCGCTTTCATTTCGGCAGTCTTCCCTTTGACAGGGAGAGAATTTGTCCTGCGATGCTTCTTTGGTTGTTCGTGTGATTGCGGAAGCTCAGGAGTCGAAGATGCTTGTGATTCGCCACTCAGACTATGTGGTGTGCCCGCCATGAATGCGCCATCTCTCCGATGCTTTTTTGATGATGAATGAGCTTTCGTGCCGTTTTCGTTGATAGACGTATGTGAAGAGACGTGGTTTTGATGAGAGGATTGTTTTCTCTGGGTACCAGTCGTGCCGTTAACAGCCGAGTTTGGGGTAAATGGATGCTGCAGTGGCGAAGGAGTATAGTTTGTCGTGTACCCATTTGCCAATGTGCCTGGAGTAGATCCTTCCCCCTCGTGACTTGTGCTGGGTTCTGATGTATCAATCGAGTCGCCGTAGTGCACGGACGATGCACTCGATTCCCGGCCGTAGCCCAAGTTACTAAACCCAGGTATAGGTGCGACACCGCCTTTCAGATGTATACTATCATTGGACATTGGCAATGACAACAGATCATCTTGATTCTGATCGAAGAGGTACGAGCCGTCATCGAGCGCGGTAGGATCGGCTGTGGATGCGATGGAGAACATATTGATAAAGATCCGAGGAGGAAAGACGGAGAGGCACCTGACAGGGAAGCCGCTACAGAGCCGCAATCAGCCGTTGGCCGCACAATCGCAGCGATAAGGTTGTAGCGGGTAGCGGGCGACGTTGTATTCTGCAAAGCATGAGGGACCTTGTTGAACTTGTAGCGATGGTGGGAGGGTGCAGACAGGTGATGGACGGATGCCCAGACTTATGGAGGTCAAGGCACGAAAGAAGCGCACCATACCCACCTAGGCAAACTCGGTCGAAACCAACCCGGTCGTTTCTGACTTCAGCCCTCTCCGACTAGCTCAAACATTCCTCCACGCTCCGTCATCGCGATAATGGATCCGTGTAAAGATTCAGATGGTTGATGCACAGCTTGGCGTCAACAAAGTGACTGGTTGGCCGTAGCTGACCCCGCTCGTACGGAAGCGAACATTGCTCCAGCACATCGTGATATAAGCTTCAGCCAACCCTATCAACATTTTCGGAGCCTCCAACGGGAGCGCATTGGGTGCACATGCTATGCGCTTGATGAGTTTGATCGCCAGCCACCTCATTAAATGTAAGGATCTTGCAGTTGGTCTTTTCACGCATGGATGTTTAGACTCGTTCCTGTTTGGATGACAGCTGATGAACTTATGCAGAAACCAACTCTCCTTCGCAAGCCAGCCTCCGTATCAAACCATACTGCGTTTACAACACGTCTAGAAGCCGAATATTGCCACCTATCTAGTGTACACCGATCATTGCCGTTCGCCTTTCCAACCGTTCATCTTGGCACATACCCATCTTCAAAGTAGAGAGAAAGGCATATGAGATATCGCTCATGCCTTATGAAAATATATGTCAGCCAGTACGATCGAATAATCAGTTCCCCATTTGACATGGTGAGATGATGATATAGTGTGAGCTCATACAAGGTAATCGTGTAGGACCTCGGCTCTTGAAGCTCATCTGACAACGAGATTCGACTTATGTGATATACTTCTGCTCCATATGGCATCAAGATACCAAGGTAATCCAGAGTAACCAGTAGCAATCCCGGATTCTTTGCGCATGATATACTTCAATCCTGCCATTTGAACCTGTCCCCTTGGCATACGTTTGCTCTTCACTATTGTATCGGTTTTCTTTTTGGTTCGGCGATGAAACCGCAGACGTGAATTTGTTCATTTTTCCTAATTTCACAACCATTCCAACCTGGCATAAGAAACATCCAATGTTTGGTGGGATAAAATCACGTGCTCAACCACGCTAGCCAATCTCCGTAGGGTTAACGCAGTATCGCTTCAGCCGACCCGTCGGCTTTCGTCGTCTGCCCAGACAAACCCTTTCCCGCGACCTCGCATTCAAGGAAGAAGAAAGATGCGATGGCCCTGGTCAGGCAACGATGATGACGACGAAAAGAAGAACGGCCTTCCTTCATGGACCGCACCAACAACGTCGACCAGTTTTGCAGGGTCATGGACTGAACCGCGGACCCTGATTCCGTCTCTCGCGCTAACAGCATCAATGGTTGCTGCGCTCCGTTTCTACAAGGCCTACCTACGAAGAATACCAACAGTGAACCACATCAAACCAGATTACTTCCGTCGCAGAAGTCTATTTGGCCAAGTCACGAGCGTAGGGGACGCAGATAATTTCAGATTTTACCACACGCCTGGCGGGAGAATAGCAGGATGGGAATGGCTACCTTGGAAGAGGGTGCCGACTACGAAAGAGGCTTTGGCTCAGCAGACAGTGAGTGTCAATCGGGTCCCAAGCCCGAACTGCACTGTCCTGGGCTTACATGGCCATCAGATACATAACTAACTAGACCAACAGCTTCATATACGCATCGCTGGAGTGGACGCGCCTGAACTTGCGCACTGGGGCCGAGAGGCTCAGCCTTTTGCAAAGGAAGCCCAAGACTGGCTCATTGGCCTTATCCACCATCGCCGAGTACGCGCATACATATATAGACGTGATCAGTACGACCGTGTGGTAGCCCAAGTTTATGTGCGCCGATGGTTCTTTAAGAAAGACGTGGGGTTGGAGATGTTAAAGGCGGGATTGGCGACGGTATATGAAGCCAAGTCAGGTGCAGAGTTTGGAACTGCTGAAGACCAGTACCGCGCAGCAGAGAAGAAGGCTCGAGAGGATCAGATTGGAATGTGGGCCAAGCCGAGTCTGAGGCAGCGATTGGGCGGTGTACAGAAGAAAGCATTAGAGAGCCCGCGGGAGTACAAGGCGCGACATGCGGCAGCAGACAAAGCAAAAAAAGCAGGGTGAGATGAGTCTACCGCGAAGAGAACGCGACATGTCCATGTACTAGATACGGGAGGAGATTGGCGCTGCGATCGAGGCAGTCTCACGCATGGCACCGGCTCGATGCTAGCGAGCAGTATTTCGCCGTACTACGGGCCGAGGACTCCACAAAGCTTCTCAAAAAACTTGGAGTCCATCGATGACTGTGCTATTGTAGTTGCAAAATCTGTCAATGTTGTCGGCTAGCTCCACGAGGCCGTCAGGAAATAGTTTAGGGTTGGTCGGGCAACGAATCATGCTAAATGTTCTGGGGGGGAATACGACTACCCATGAAGCGTGTCCGAGTCTCAAAGTAGTAATGCAATGTTGATGCAAGTGTGCCAAGACACACAAGCTAGTACCCGTATGACTGTATTGAGAAAAGTTCTGCAAGACGATGTCAAAATTTCTGCTCATCGGCGCTGTGTGCTAGAGGATGGAGATCGATCTTCGGCGCCGTAATCGGTCCTCCGCATGGAGAGGTTCTTGGTGACAAGACGGGACAATGGAGAGGCGGGTAGGCCGGTAACAGACTGGATCGTGCGTCTTGACTGAGTCACCACGCGTCGACGAGCGAACATTTGAATGCGCAATGTCAGCGTGCAATTGAAGCAATTCACAGCTCCCCTCTCCATTGCGTAGTTGGTGATCGCCGACGGTCTTATCTGAGCGTTATCGGAGATAGCCTGATTGGTCCGTTGCGCATCATTGGATTTTTTTGGCTGCCGCATCGCAGCTTTCCCCACAGATTGTTCATAAACCTTGAGGGAGTCATTTGTGCTCTGGCTCCGCTAGGGTCGAGCTATACTTCTTCAATTCCCCCCGCCGGCCATCGAGCGACTTTTTTCCAGCGCGTGCGTCGCCTTTCTTTGTCGCTCCCACCTACAACGAGCTCACAGCCCTCAAGCCGCTTGTCCGCCTGCAAATGGCTCTCTGCGGGCGTCTAGCACGTCGCGTACCTACCCTCACAGGTCAAACTCGCTCATTGGCATCTTCTGCATGCTCGCGAAACTTCACAACCCGCGCTGCTCGCCCTCTAACTTCTCTCCGCTCCAGCACTGAGTCACCTGCGGTTTACCGGCAACTGCGGGCATTCACAAAGGTCGCATCAACATGGAATAAGACACAGACAGCGCCCAGTGCCGAGGCGTATCTCAAGAGCGGCGTCATTTCTGGCGCACAGGATCTTGTCGACGTAAAGAAAGTCCTGGTCATTGGCAGTGGTGGTCTTAGCATTGGCCAGGCCGGAGAGTTTGACTACTCAGGTGCGCAAACACCACTAAACACAATTACGCGAGAATGACCATATGCTCATTGGATTGCAGGTTCGCAGGCGCTCAAGGCTCTGAGGGAAGCCGGCGTCAAATCCGTGCTGCTCAACCCTAATATTGCTACTATCCAAACATCCCACGTGCTCGCCGATGAAATCTACTACTTGCCTGTAACTCCCGAATACGCCGAATATGTCATCCAGAAGGAGAAGCCCGACGGAATCTTCCTCAGCTTTGGTGGTCAAACTGCATTGAACCTGGGTGTCCAGATGGATGCCAAGGGCATTTTTGAAAAATATGGTGTCAAGGTACTCGGTACTAGCGTCCAGACTCTCAAGACGAGTGAGGACCGTGATCTCTTCGCGCGCGCTTTGGAAGAAATCAACATTCCCATTGCCAAGTCAATTGCCGTCTCCACGGTAGACGAGGCGTTGGATGCTGCTGAAAAGGTCGGGTACCCGATCATTGTTCGTGCTGCATATGCACTGGGTGGTCTTGGTTCTGGTTTCGCAAACAACCCCGAAGAGCTGAAGAACTTGTCAGCTCGTTCGCTCACGCTGTCACCCCAAATCTTGGTCGAGAAGTCTCTCAAGGGCTGGAAGGAGGCTGAATATGAGGTTGTGCGTGATGCAAGCGACAACTGCATTACAGTCTGCAACATGGAAAACTTTGATCCTCTTGGTGTCCACACCGGTGACAGTATTGTCGTATCGCCAAGTCAGACATTCAGCGACGAGGAATACCACATGCTCCGATCTGCGTCCATCAAGATTGTCAGGCATTTGGGAGTTGTTGGAGAGTGCAACGTACAGTACTGCCTGCAGCCAGATGGTCTCGATTACCGTGTCATTGAAGTCAACGCTCGTCTTTCTCGTTCATCTGCACTGGCTTCCAAAGCAACTGGTTACCCTCTAGCTTACACTGCAGCCAAGATTGGTCTTGGACACACGCTTCCTGAACTACCAAATGCCGTCACCAAGACCACAACCGCAAACTTCGAGCCTAGTCTGGACTATGTTGTCACCAAGATGCCTCGATGGGATCTCAGCAAGTTCCAGAATGTCAAGCGCGACATCGGCAGCTCCATGAAGTCGGTCGGTGAGGTTATGGCTATTGGACGTACATTCGAAGAGTCTTTCCAAAAGGCTTGCCGACAAGTCGACCCCAAGTACCTCGGTTTCCAGGGTGAAAAGTACGGCGAGAGCCTCGATGAAGAGCTCAAGAACCCTACTGATCGACGATGGCTTGCTGTTGGTCAAGCTCTGTTCCACGAAGGCTACTCCGTTGATAAGGTTCATGATCTCACTAAGATTGACAAGTGGTTCTTGCACAAGCTCCAGAACATTGTCGACTGCACAAAGGAACTTGAGAACATTGGCAGCCTGTTCGGCCTCAAGAAGGAGATTATCCTCAAGGCCAAGAAGCTTGGTTTCTCTGACAAGCAGATTGCAAAGGCAGTTAACAGCACAGAAGACGAGGTCCGCGCCCGCAGAACCGGCTTTGGAATCAGGCCATGGGTTAAGCGTATTGATACCTTGGCTGCTGAGTTCCCTGCAAACACGAACTACCTTTACACTACGTACAACGCCTCATCGCACGATGTTACCTTTGATGACCATGGTGTCATCGTTCTTGGTAGCGGTGTCTACCGTATTGGAAGCTCTGTCGAGTTCGATTGGTGCGCTGTCAACGCTACCCGCTCCCTCAACGCACTTGGCAAGAAGACTGTCATGATCAACTACAACCCAGAGACCTACAGTACGGATTTCGATGTCGCCGACAAGCTCTACTTCGAAGAGCTCAGCTATGAGCGTGTGATGGATATCTACGAGCTTGAAACCGCCAGCGGAGTTGTCGTCTCTGTCGGTGGTCAGCTTCCCCAGAACATTGCTCTGAAGCTGCAGGAGTCTGGCAAGGCCAAGGTTCTCGGAACCGATCCCGCAGATATCGACAAGGCTGAAGATCGTCACAAGTTCTCTTCTATTCTGGACTCAATTGGTGTAGACCAGCCAGCTTGGAAGGAACTCACTTCTTACGATGATGCAAAGAAGTTTGCAAGCTCTGTTGGGTACCCAGTTCTTGTCCGCCCATCGTACGTCCTTTCTGGTGCCGCCATGACTGTCATCCGTGGTGAGGATGAACTGAAGGAGAAGCTCCTCGCTGCCTCCAACGTGTCACCCGACCACCCAGTCGTCATTACCAAGTTTATTGACGGCGCTCAAGAAATTGACTGCGATGCTGTTGCTTCCAACGGAAATGTCCTTGTTCACGCGGTCAGCGAGCACGTTGAGAACGCTGGTGTTCACTCTGGTGATGCTACCCTTGTACTGCCACCAGTTAACCTTGACAAGCGCATCCAAGAGCGTGTCAAGGAGATTGCCGACAAGGTTGCCAAGGCCTGGAACATCACTGGTCCCTTCAACATGCAAATCATCAAGGAGGAAGTCGAGGGCTCTGAGCCGAACCTCAAGGTCATCGAGTGCAACCTCCGTGCTTCTCGTTCGTTCCCCTTTGTCAGCAAGGTCCTTGGTACCAACTTCATTGATGTTGCCACAAAGGCTCTTGTCGGCCGTGACGTCCCTGAGCCTACTGATCTCATGGCTGTGGAGAGGAACTACCTCGCCACCAAGGTCCCTCAATTCTCCTGGACCAGGTTGGCTGGTGCTGACCCCTACCTTGGCGTAGAGATGTCGTCTACTGGTGAGATGGCCTGCTTTGGTAAGGACCTTGTCGAGGCCTACTGGGCATCTGCGCAATCGCAAATGAACTTCCGCCTCCCCCAGCCTGGTGAGGGTCTCTTGTTCGGTGGTGATGTCACTCCTGGCTCACTACACTCCAACTCTCTGATCCAGATTGCCAAATACGTGCACGCGCTTGGCTACAGGTTCCTTGCTGCCAACAAGGAAGTAAAGGAGCTTCTGGAGAAGAACACAGAGGGCGTCACTGTTGACGTCATCGAGTTCCCCAAGGATGACAAGAGGAAGCTGCGTGAGGTGTTTGAGAAGAACAACATCCGCGGTTGCTTCAACCTGGCCAAGTACAGGGCGAACGGCCTGTTCGACGAGGACTACGTTATGAGGAGGAACGCCGTCGACTTTGGTGTGCCACTGTTTATGGAGCCCAAGGTGAGTCTTTCTGCTTTGTACTGATGAATCTGGAAGCTAACTTGCTGCAGACTGCAGTCCTGTTTGCTCAATGTATGAGCGAGAAGCTACCCAAGAAGGAGGGTATCCCAAGCGAGGTCAGGTCGTGGAGTGACTTCGTTGGTGGCAGGCCACTCTAAACGGATAGCTCAATGCTCAAATCCGACGCGGGGGAAGGAGTGCTGGGGTGTAAGATCTAGCCGAAGCTCGCCCTAATTGGGGTGAATGTCTCATGAAAAGGGGTGGGATAAAAATTATGTTCTAGTGTATACAGCGTTGTCATCATACGGTCAACTGCATTTGCAGTTTGGAGGAGTTGGGATATTCTCTTTACCTCTGGCCCGGTGGAAGTTCTCCATCGCATGTGTGGCTAGGTAACATGAATACTTATGTAGTTCAATCTGAGCTTGTCATGTTTCAGTGATACTCAGCGTTCCCATATATTGTTCAAGGTGGATCATTGGCTGTCACAATTGAATTGTGGATTTAATAGATGGAGCCAGGATAAAGGTTAGAGGGTGCTATTGTGGAGGAGGGTAGTCTGAATATGCCTGTACTGGTTGTGATAACACGCACAAGTCATGTGAGATTATTATGCCAGAGTACCAGGATGACGAGGACTGCTAGGTTCCACTTTGAAAGGGACCTTACCTCCGTGGACAAGTTTAGCATGGCTTCGACGTGTTAGTGTGACAAACTTTGGTATATATAGCGCGGGGTGGGGATCGTAGGGATATGAACACGCAATCTGTAATACTCTATACTGTCTGGCGTGGACCCCGCAGGCAATGCCAAGTATGACATTGAAGACGGAAAGCTGTCTCATTCACGGCTCAATTGGCTGGCGTGACATTCTCCAGCCGCGTCGAGGCATGAATCATGGACGATGATCCTGCAGCGTGGTGGTGCAGGCATACGTCATTAGGAGTGGGGCGAGGGAAACCGGGGAGTCTGTGGAGGGGCACCAGGCGCGTGGGAGCTCCAGCCGCAGCTGCCATTTAGATACCTTGATTTCCTGCTTTTATGAACTCAACTCTCTCTTCTCCTTTTTCACAACTCAATTGAACCTTAACCAGTGCCAACGTTCGATTCTTTTTCACAGTAAGTTGCTTCTCCTCTATGCATCTGTCACGTTGTCTTGCCATTGCCTTGAGACCTACCCCGCAGGCAATTGGGCTGCCCCTGTAGATTCAAACAAACTCAAAATAAGCTGCAAGTATCTCAGATGAACTGGCAAGCTTAATTTGTTCCTTTACACGGCGTGTTTAGACCCTGCCTTACCCGTTCAATCCCTCCCCCTACGCTCTACTGATGCTGAACCAGATCTCCATAATCTGACAATGTCTTACAACAACGATCGCAGCGAGTACGGTCAGCAGTCTGGCCGGTCCCAGGAGGGATACTCCGGGGGCGGCGGAAGCGGCTATGGAGATGACAACAGATCAGGCGGCTATGGTGGCAGCTCGGGACGCAACAATGATAATGACCGCACTTCCGGTGGCTATGGAGGCAGCTCAGGACGTCGCAACTCCAACGATCGCACCTCAGGTGGTTATGGAGGACGCGACAATGACAATGACCGTCCATCTGGCGGTTACGGAAGCTCAGGACGTGACAACGACAACGACCGCCCGTCAGGTAGTTACGGAGGTGGCTCAGGCCGCAATGATGATAATGACCGCCCATCAGGAGGCTACGGCGGCAGCTCAAGACGTGACGATGACAATGACCGTCCCTCCGGCGGTTACGGAGGCAGCTCAGGAGGTAACTATGGAAGCGGCTCAAGACGTGACGACGATAACGATCGCCCGTCTGGAGGCTACGGGGGCAGCTCAGGAGGCAGTCACGGAGGTAACTCAAGACGTGACGATGACAATGACCGTCCATCAGGCGGTTATGGTGGTAGCTCAGGAGGCAACTATGGAGGCAGCTCTAGGCGCGATGATGACAATGACCGCCCATCAGGAGGCTACGGGAGCGGCTCGAGACGTGACGATGACAACGACCGTCCGTCAGGTGGCTACGGAGG
>NW_006912147.1:34287-93155 GCF_000523435.1 Bipolaris zeicola 26-R-13
GACGATGACAACGACCGTCCGTCAGGTGGCTACGGAGGTAGCTCAGGAGGTAACCATGGAAGCGGCTCAAGACGTGACGACGATAACGACCGCCCATCGGGAGGTTATGGAGGCAGCTCAGGAGGATATGGCGGATCAGGTAACCAGGGAGGCCAGCACTCTACTGGCACGTCCTACGGCGGAGGTGGTGGTCATGGTGGATCCTCCGACGACTTCTCTGGCGCAGCTCAGCATGCTGCATCTGAATATGGTAGCGGCGGCGACTCCAGCCTGTTTACCAGTGCTCTTGGTATGCTAGCTGGCAACAAGAACAGTTACCAGAATGAGAGTGTGGACGAAGATGATGCGGTCAAACAGCACGAGAAGTTCTATGGCAACGGTGGGAGCGGAGGTGGGCAAGCCAGCTCGAACAATGTTGGCGCTGCTGCCGCTATGCAGGCATTGAAGATGTTTAACAACAGCAGCAATGAGGATGCCAAGGGTGGACAGAACAAGTTCATCGGTATGGCCATGGGCCAGGCCGCCCAGCTGTTTGATAAGCAGCAGAGCCAGGGCAACACGGTAAGCACTGACTGCCCTGATTATCGAAACACGCACTGACAAAAGTAGGACCCTAGCGCTACCAAGCAGGACGCCATCGTCCAGGCAGGAAAGATGGCACTCCAGTTCTACATGAAGTCACAGATGGGTGGCGGCAGTGGCGGAAGTGGCGGCGGCTCTGGCAGCGCTCTTGGTGGTGTGTTGAACATGGCCAGTAAGTTCATGTCAAAGTAAAGTGATCAGAAGCTATTTTGCCCGACTCGTATAGAAATGCTACTGTAGCAATCAATGAGATCGTCTATTTTGTGTAATGGTACCTACACGGTGTATGGTGAGGCCGAAATCTAAAGACAGACTAAGATTGGTGAAAGCGACTGTGGTTTGGAGGGTTGGAATCAAGGAAATGCGATGGTCCGATGCGATGATCCGAGCCCATCCCTACGCCTAAGCTTCCTGTGACGCATTTGGAGACCGACCTCACACGCACCACCTTGCTCCACCGGTCTTATCGGCAGAAGGTATGGTCAGATATAGCGCACTGACTCTGCACCCATTGATCATAACTGATAACATTTCCTGGCTATTGATATTGTCTTTGTTACTACAGAACTTAGTACTTGGCAGACCTGATTCATGAGTGACCCTCCACCGCCTCGTGCTCCACCAATACCGCCTCTTAACATACCCTCAGCAGCCCTACATATCCACAGCTGTGCGCGGGATGAACAGCACCCAGACTCTGAGGTTGCCATACGCCATGAACGGCAGCGCGTTGCAAAAGAGCTAGAACCCGTAAGGCGCAAGAGAGCCGCAACACCAAGTGAAGCAAATACAGAGCATGACCCGAGAGATGAATTGAGCCGCTATGCCAGCACGCAAGCAGATGATGTACCTCAAGAGATGGAAGACCACAATGCAACAACACCGTGTAAGACGCGATTCTACGACCCAATCGCCAAGTTCTGGCGTACACAGATAAGTCTTGTCATGGAAGAAGGATCGCTTAGAGACCACCTGGGTAAGTACTACGTCTCCTTTCATTCATTGTCATCCCCCCCCCAAAAAAAACACTTGCCTCGAACATACGCGACTAACAAGATGACCCTCCCTGCGCAAAAGCACTCGAGCGCACTTTCCTCGGCTACCTGCGTACCTCGCTTCTCCTCGTAGTAACGGGTGTGATTATCGCACAGCTGTTCCGGCTACAGCATAGTCCGCATCCACAGCCTCATTTTGGGTTCTACAAGATCGGGAAGCCGTTGTCGGCCACATTTATTTGCATGGGCATCGTGGTTGTGCTGGTTGGAGCGATACGGTTCTGGAGATTGCAGAATGCGTTGATGAGGGGCAAGGCTATAGCTGCGGGGTGGGAGGTTAATGTGGTGATGGGGTTGGTTGGGTCGTTGATGTTGGGGACGTTTGGGCTTATTTTGGGAGTTGATATTGACAAGATGTATTTTGGAGGGTGATTTGGGGGAGTTCTCATACTTTACTAGTACTATTGTCAGGACAAATGAAAAGAAAAAAAGGCACCAGTCGGAATATCCAGAAAATAAAATGGTATTGGAGCTATCAACGCAACCCGAGTCTGGAGCTACGAGATTTTTCTCTAACCATGGCGCAAATCAAGCCAAACGCCCATCTAGCGCCATGCCGCGTGATATCGATATTACAAACTGTATAAAGCGAAGATAAAAAGAATAGAATAACGCCATCCTTGACCCACCCATATTTGTGCGTGCTACATGCCATGCAATCATTTCGTGAACGTCGTCAAGCCCTTAGACGCGAATGCCTGTGCCAGAGCCCCATCTCAGCTTCCTCAAACCCAAACCGGTGCCCTTCATGCCAGATACAGCCTCCTTGCCACAACGTCCAGCGTCTACTCCTGCAGCACCAACCTGGCCAATAGCCTCTGCGTGGCCTGCTTCTTTGCCAGCAACATAGCCTGCCGAGAAGCCAATAGCACTCACGAGGACTACAACGCCAGCACTGACAACCCAAGTGAGCAGTGTTGGGCTAATCTCCTCGATAAGCGGGCCGGACTTGCGCACCTTTCTGATTGCGCGGCGGTCCTTGCTGCCACTTCGTGCGGCTGCCATGGGTGGGTTTGCTTTTCGCTTGGGCTTCTCGGAGGGGCTGCTGCTGGTACTGCGTGGGGAGGAGGTAGACTCCTCGGATATGTTGCCCAAAGCGACAGACTCAGGTACCATCCGGAGCGACGTCGGATCGATTCGAGTGGACGATGGCGGGGCTGTACGTGGCTGTCCTGGCTTGGGTAGCCCTCGCACTGCTGCTGCTGCGGACAACAAAGTCGATAGGCTGGCGCGCAGAGCTTCGTCGTGGTCGGGTTGATAGTTGGGAGCTACGGCGTTGAAGGGAGTGTGCTGAGGATAAGACTGTTGCCGCTGCCCAGTTGGCCTCACAGCTCTACGAGGTGTGTACAGTGTGCCAGAGTGTGATCGGATGGCTTGTTGTGCGTTCGGACGTGAGAAGGCGTTTGGTCGCGGCTGAAACTCGCGTCGTGTAGAACGTGGATAGTTGACGGCAGTTGCGTTCTCGTCATCGTCTTCTCTGTCCGACAGGGTTTCTGAAGATGCCACCGACAGTGGGCTTCGGGACGAAGGGTCATGTCTCAGTGGGGATAGACCAAGGGCCTCATTTGAAGACGTCATGACGCGGTCCGACTCGCTCTCGCTCTCTTCATACTCCTCCTGGCTGCTGTTTCCCCCTGCGGCTGTAACTCTGTGTCCGGTTCCTATGGAGAACTGGCCACCGCCTCGTGAGCGCCTGTTCTGCCGCCTGTGTAGTGTTGAGTCGTGCTGTACCGTGAGACCAGTCGTGATGATCTCGTCAGTAGCAGAACACAAAGAGGTCGACGAGGGCCCTGATGCGATATCGATCCATGACTCTGTACACTTGATATAAGCTCATGCTTGGATACACTGATATGGAAGGGGCAGGGCAGAGAAGGCGTCAAGAATACAGGCAAGTATAGAGATGAACGTACCATCTGAGGGCCTGGATAGCGACGCAACTGGTCGTGAAGAAGCCATGGTTTGTTCTGGACGATGCGCCTCTTCAACACTTGCAAACTGGCGGCCTGGTCGCTGTGGCCGATGGTCGTGCATGGCACCCTTTGAGCTTCAAGGATTCGAGTAGTAACCGGTGTCCGGATACGTCTTTATAAGCTTGGACCCTATCTCTACAGGTGGGGAGATATGCGCTCCAGTGGGCCCCAAGGGCCGTGCCGACTTCGGTTCTTTGTTCGGACTCGGGGTATCGAAGCGCAGTAGACCTAGGACGGCGGTAGGCAAGGGCGACTGCGAAACAGCAGACCACGGTATGGAGCTACACAAAACTGAGGCTCCAGAGGTCTCGGGGCTGTGCCGTCGAGTCACTACGGCGGCAGCAGGAGATAAGCCTGGAGTTATGAGCGCGCTGACGCTACCTGTACTGTTTCCCCAGCTTGCGCACGGCCTGAAAGGGGGAACGTGGGTTGTGGTTGTCGCGTTGGGCGGGGCCTAAAAGAAACGCAACCAAAACGAAGGTTGGACGTGGGCTCAATGGGGCTTCAACCTGAGGAGAGGAAAGTAGTAGAGATGGAGTCGGAGAAGGCAGTCGGCTGCTCGTCCCTGGCCCCGTGTCCCGTGTGCTGGCGTATGACCATTGGCAATGGGACGTGGGAGATGGACGAATCAGGCGCCGCTCATCAACCTACCCCTTTGGAGTCGTGGGATCTGTGCATGCTCACCTGCCTGCATACGGGACATGTGCATGTACATTTCGAGCTCGTCTGCCACTGGACTGACGTTTTTTGAGACAGCCATGCAAGCCTGTAGTCCTTTGCTCGGTGAGCGACTCAGTAACTTTCCTATCATTGCACCAAGGTGCTTTCTCCAGACTTGCTCGTCAGACGCCATCAATCACGTCATCATGCTGCAAAAGTCACGAGATATGCAGTGTGTGGACTCGATGTCGACAACTTGCTTCTATTTTGCAGGGTTTCCAAACAAGCAGACATGCTGCAGAGGACTAGGGTACCTAGATAACCTCGACGACCAATACCATCGCCCCAACAAGCCCTGGGGATAGCGGGGGCTTCCGTGCGGAGAAGCTGGTCAAAGGATGACAATGATTTGAATTCGAGGCAACGTTTGGACCCAAGAAATAACATTTGTAGAAATGACAACGCCACATTCCGTCCGGCTGCCCACCTAATTCCCAAATAGTCAGCCTTGTAGGGGTATAGGTGCATGACGCCAACTCCGGCATTATGTATGCTGAGAGTATGCAGCTCCAAGGGCTGTGCATTCCCGTCCGCGCATCAGTATTATTGTAAACCCATAAGCCGAATCCTGGCTTCCACCAAAATGCGAGAAATGTCAGAAATACACTCGATACCGCCTCGGATACATCGTTGATTGCCATTTAGTTCTTCTTCTCTTCTTTCTTTCCATCCTTCTTCCCGTCCTTCTTCGACTTGCTCTTGAAGAAGCCCGAGAGGCCGTCCTTGAACTTCTCCCATGGTGTTCTGTTGAGGTGGTTGCTAAGCTCGCGGTATTTGTACATTTCAGCCCAGCAGTCGCGACCCCACTCACAGCCAGCCATGTTGACTAGGAAGTCGCGGTCCTTCTCTTGGTAATGGATGTCCGGGTTGTCGCCCTGATCACCGCAGGCACCTGGCGGGAAACTCATGATTTGACGTTGCTGGATGAACGCAACGTGGGGCCGGATCCAAGGCTGGTTTTGGTACATGTGCTCGAATGCATCCTGTTCCTTGTGCTCCCATTGCATGTGTTTCTGCTCGTATCCAACGGGATCCCACCAGATATCAAGCAACCTGTCCGTCCAGACGCTTCTCCGCACCATGAACGAGCCCAAATTGAAACCACCGCAATCTTGAGGCACCAGCATGTTCACAGAATCGACTCTGCCGTCTCCCACCGGCGAGCGTGTTTCGGGATCGAGGTATTCGTCTGTCAAAGGATGTGTAATGTTGAGAGGGTTGTAAATGTTGATATCGCGGTACGTGACGTCTTGCAGCTGCTTGAAAACGTGCTTCTGCAGGGAGTAGGTTGGTTCCATGATGAATGTGTTCGTGTCGAGCCACCAGAACCTGTGCTGTGTGAGCGTTGGTTGCAGCGTCGATTGCAGCATACTTACCATTCAGCGTGCGGGTATTTGCGCATAGCATTGCGGATCGTGTCCACCTTCTCCCAGCTCTCCCTCCACTCGTGTGCGTAGCGCTTCTTCGTGCTCATGTCAACAATCTCCAATTCGTAGCCCCAGTTCCTGGTATACTTTTTCTTATTCTTAACGCTGTCACGCTCAATGGCCCATTCACGGGGACCCTTCCATTCCATCACACCTCCACCTTGATTTGCAGCCAAGATGACGACATATTTACTGCCGCCACCGAACCATGCTGAGCGTCTGTATGCTCGACGTATGGCTACGGGCGTCAGTACCAATGGACGGAATAGAGGATCAAGTGCTTAGACTTACGTGTGTTGAAATTCCAAAAGAAAAGAAGAAACGTAACCAAAAACAAGACCATGACTCGTTTCCGCAGGCGCCACAGATTCCAAACTATGCCATTGAGAGCCCGTGTGAACTTGTTGCCCTGAGACCGTCCTCGGCCAAGCTTTTCCTTGTCGCTATGATTGAAGGGCAGACTCGTAGATATCTTGCGAAAGTGCTTGCCAAAGAAACCTTGGCCTCTAGGAGTGAAAGCAGGGTAGCCTTTGACCTCAGCACTCCGGGCCTGAGCCGATGCCCAAGTGACATTGTGTGAGGAGGAGCCATTGGGGTATGGACTGCTCTGCCCGCTGTTATCGTAAGGCGTGTTCAAGCCTGGACTCGACCACCCTCCGGGCTGGGGCGAGGAGGACCTAGACATGTCCGCGATACCTGGGGTACTGGGTATTGTGGGCAGGCCTTCACCCAGGGAGCGGCCCGAGAGACCGCTCGTTGTGCCGAGCCTACTTCGCGATTCGATGATATCGGGGAGGGTGATGTTGGATGGCGCCTGCCTTGCAGCCGATGAGCGCCTTCTCCGTTGGCCAGAGGAAGTAGAGAAGGAGGATTGGGAAGCCAGCGTGACGTTGTCTGCGTCTGTAGGCTGGGTGGGTTATGGAAAGGCGCACCTGCGCGGGTGGCTGTGACCGCGAGCCGGTGAGGTAGGATCACAGGTGGTGTTTGGGGGTGGGTCTTTTGGTATTATAGGACAGCTGGCGGGTGTGGTCAAAAGGCGTAAGTAAAGCGATAGCGCGACGAATTGTTCAATGGAGGCTGTCGTCGGTCGCAATTAACAAAAGAGGGACAGGAGGTATCTGACTCCAAGGGAGAAGATTGGGCGACGGTGGGAAAGGAGATTCTCGCGATAACCAAATTGCTGTCGAGTTCGCCGCTTGGCGTATACGTGAAAGGAGGGCCGCTAATTAGGCTAGACCTCCCCACTTCGCATTGCGCAGGTTGCTGTCTACCGCTCTACGCTGTCCCACAGCGACACTCGGGGGATGGACGAGAAACCGATGGGCTGGGTGGCGGTGTGCAGAGGGTGAAGAAAAGAAGCAGGGGACCTGATAGTCCAGTCGTACCGTTTGGTGCGGCACAGCGATAATTATACGTTAGTATGTCGGTACATAGTTACAGATTTGCATGGTTGCAGGGGACGGTCAATCGGCATACGGACATTGCGACATGGGCCGTCATGAGCCGCAGGACGTTTTTTTCGGTCCCAGGGAGTGAGCTTTACGGTTCCCACAGGCTCATAGCGCGTTGCACAACTGCTGTCTGCACTTTGACAGCGCATTCCGAATGCCAGACGCCTTGTCGATGCCGGCACGTGACTCGGAAAATATTTACCGCGTGCACTACTTGCCTCGTGGGGGCATGGGCATGGTGCGCCACAGGGACGAACTGCCATGTCCATCCGATAGGAGGACATTCATATGTATACTAACTACTTAGGTATGTAAGCGGCTCGTGAACAGGTGGCTTCACCAAGTCCTGCCAGGCAGAACCCAGCGAGCGGACACCCGATCCGGATCCAGCACGCAATATGTTGCCGTTTGCGTATGCTGCGAGTAGCATGCTGTTGAGAAAAAAGCATGCCAGGCTCCATGGAGACTTTGTAGCGAGCAAACCTTGCCCACCAAAAACCTTCCCGGTCGGGCGCATCCAGACGGGCCCCGGACAGCACTGTAAACTAGCGTCTCTTGGCGGCGCCTTCCTCACCAACCGTTGGGCGCTGTCATGGCTGGCCTGGCGCTTCCATTACCATGTCCTGTCGTCTGACTGGCTCTTGTCCATATTTTGCTGGACACGACGTCGAAGCTACACATCTGGAGCGTCTCAGATCTCGCATAGAGTTGTACATTTCCACACCAGCGAATCCAGGGCGGCTACGGAGCCTCAAGCCCGCAAACATGGCGCTCGTTATGAAGCAGCTCCACCTGATGGCTCCAATCACCTTCACCCGGTGCCTGTGGACAATGCCTACTCCCACCGACGAGCTTTGACTCAGGGAGACGTGGCGGGCGCCTCTGCCACATCATAGGCCAGAAGGGACATCCAAGCAGAAGAGCTATACATATTAAGCCATGGCAGTGGTTTGCCAGGTCCGTTAAAGTCGGCCAAAAGATCTGGGGTCGCGTGTCTGTATGACAGCCTCACACATCTCCTTTTTCTGCGTGCTTTCACTTTCTCCATTGCCTCTTTGCCGCTTTCTTTTCATCACCTGTCGCCGCTTTGTGTGATTTCATTCGTTTTCGTTGTTCTGCAGTCGCTGTCGCCAGACAATAGCAGTGACAATACCAACGTCATTAATCATCCCAGTTCCCGTTTGAAAAAGCATTCGTTGACAACCATTCACTCCTACTACCTCTTTGAGATCTGGCTTTCCACATCGATTCAGGATACCGACACACGACTCCAACATGACTTCATATGGCCAGCCGCCACTAAGACCCCTACCTCGATCAACCGATAATACTAGGCGCCCGTTTGAAAGCGAACAATACACAGACGACTCATACCTAAACCGAGCAGATGGAGAGGAACAGATATTAGTACATTTCCATGATGGGTTTGATGGAAACGCAACACCTGAGCAACAGAGCTGGGACATGGAGTCTAATGCTAGAGCACAGCGGACCATCACAAAGCGCAGCTCACGGTCCTTTTCAGGGCGTGCTTCACGACACAGATCTCGACGGAGAGAGCTACTGGGTCGACCCAGCAAGCCGGGCATCACTGTCGACACAAGTTTTACCAGGCACAGAGGTTCGGAACCACACCAGGTGTTTCCACAAGAATCGGAGAGAGGCAGTGGCTCTATCCGCAAGTCACCGTGGTTTGGCCTGAACAGGAATTCAACCAGACACAAAGGCCTTGGAATCACCAAGGGTACACCGCAACCAGAACACATGGATCGGAAGAGGCGGAGCATAGATCGGAACGAAATCGACACTGCTACGTCCATGACTCCTAGCACCAAGTCCTGGCAAGAAATTTCACCTTGGGACAGACGAATTCCGATAGGAATCTCAGTTCCTACTGACAGTATATCCGACTTTAGCTCCCTACAAGCAAATCGGCCTCGTGCTGGGAGCGACACTACTCTGGTCACACCAAGTATCATCATTACCCCTGCGGAAGTGAAGTCGGCCTGGTCACCCGACACACCCTTCACAGAGTCGGACTATACACCCAGCATCTATTCTCGCTATCAAACAGCTTTCGACAGGTCCAACGTCCCACCAGTCCCTGCTCTTCCTGCTGGAATGGCTCAACGTCCAGGGCAAGTTTCCAACAATGACATGCACGGCTCATCTGGCCACGCTAGAAACGACACATTGGATTCCGCTGGAACTGCGTTCGAAGAAGATGACGATTCCAAACGAAAAGATCGCGTCATGTCCACCAGCACCGTCTTTGAGGAGGACGAAACACCACTAAGTGCCAGAGCTGCCGAAAACTCGTTGGCCATTGACACATCAATGGTACCTACTCTTCGAAGGTCGCAAGGGTGGTGGACCGTCATCACAACACCATTTGTTGCAACGCCTAAATCGTCAACATGGCCAGATGCTGGACGCAATGGGGATAGTACGCCAGACGTCCCGACTGTACCCATCCGGTATGGCATGGGTAAAGTAGAAGCCCCCATGTCACCCCCTTCGCAAACCAACACGCCGGCAGCTTCAGCAGCCAACGTCTCAGTGAAGTCTGATCCTGAAAAGGCAATGAACTATCAAACACCTCCAGATTCTCACCGCGCTATCACCTCTCCTCTATCTGCAATGTCTGCCTCACCGGTGCTAGGTACAGCAGCCATCGGAACTGTCTTGATGCCTCGTCAGGTTGAGGAGCCACGCCACATTAATGTCAACATTGAATTGCAAGATAGGCGGCCGCCGGTGGAGAGCCAGCCAGTAAGGGCAAACTATCCACCGCCTGTACAGCAGATGCACACATCAATAGCAGCACCACAAGTCATGATTGCAACCTCTTCTGCCACAAACGCCAACAGTTCCTCACAGAGCCTGCCAGTGTTCGCCCCACCTCCAAAGGCGGCTCAAAAAGGCTCACATTGGAGCTATGACAACGGCAGTCGTTCTGGTTCCCGAGCATCTTCTCCAGATCTCAAGGGACGGAAGAAACATCGAAAAGTGTGCGATATGACAAGCATGTGGCCATTCGGAAAGAAGCAAAACCAAATTCCTCAAGACGGAGTTCAAGAGAAGAAAAATAAGAGAGGAGTGTGTTTCTGGGGATGCTGCTGTTGTTTGATATTTTTCATCTTGTTGGCAATCATTATTCCACTTGCCGTGGTGTTGACGAGGAAAAGCGATGACAATAAGCCCATCGCGACCGAACCGAAGCCAGACGGCGGCAACCAATGGCTTAACCTACCAGATTACCCTCCTGTACCTACCGGCCTGCTAACTATTGCGCAACCTGAAGTGGTAGAGGAGGAGAGTGGTTGTGTCGCACCTACCACACTGTGGAGCTGTGCGCTGCCAAAGGAACTCCAGCAATCTGTTGCGCCAAACAAACCGGACCAGCCCAACTTTAAGATTGAAATCACGTTTGAGAACGGCAGTGCTGCAGAGCTGCCGCAGTCTCGACGTGCCAAAAGGGCCTCAAACCCAGTCTCAGCCGGCGCTTTGGTCCGGTCACTGCTTCACGCTCGCGCTGCGCCCTCACCATCCCCTGCACCTCCATCAACCGACGACATGAACTTCTTGGGGAAGACGACAGATGGTAACTCGGCTCCTTTTGAAGGCGAAGAGACTGGCTTGTTCATCACCATGAGCGACCCGTCGACCAATACATCGAAACTGGCGAAGCGTGCCAATGCAAACGACCCTACAAACATCACTGCCGTGATACCTCCGCCAATGTTGGCTTCTGACGGGACTGCAGCGCCTGCAAACCTGCTTCCCTCGCTTTCTGCACAGCCCCTGCGACTGTACAATCGAGGCAAAGAAGACGAGCATTACGGATTCTACAACTACTTTGATCGATCAATCTTCCTGAAGCAGATCAACGGCACCAATCGTGGTGGAAACCCGGCAGACACGGATGGAGGGAGTTCCAAGGATGCTGCTAAGCTAAGATGCACATACTCACAGACGCGGTTTTTGGTACAGATATGGACTCGCAGCAAAGAAAGCAAGCCATTGTTACAAAAGTCTGCTTCTGGGAGTACAGATGCATTTAAGAGACCAGGCACCTTCCCGTATCCAGTCACTGTCACCATTGATCGCCACGGTGGAGATCCTGCCAAGAAAAACCTCTACTGCTATGAAATGGAGGATGACGGCACGATCAAGAACGAAGAGTCCAAAAAGTCATTCCAGTTTGAAGATCGAGCATTTGGGGGCACTCTGGTCAAGGGCACCCAGGGGCAAGGGAATGTCAGCGGGTCCATTGATGGTGGCACTGGTGGTTGTCGTTGCCAATGGCAGAACTGGCTCAACTAAGCCCCGCAAAGCCTGCAATTTTCTCTCCTGTTTTCTCGTGTCGAAATAACTTTCTGTTTCATTTAAGGTTTTGCATAGCGTTCGGCCTTGTTTTTTTTTGCCTTCTCGGATGGATGTTTCCGTCTTGACGCATAACTCTCACTGTCTTGGTCATCTTCATGACGTTTCCATCAGCAGCATGTCAGGAACATGAATAAGCAAATTATTAATACTCAACAACTGGATTTGACGCGGCTTTGAAGGCCGCCTTAGTCTAGATGTACCCTTAATATCAGTCAGTATCAAAAATGCAATATTATAGACCTCGTTTCGAAGTGGGAAATGAATCGTGACTGTCGCGAGAGAGCTGGAGTGGCATGTCAGGACCCGCTCAGGATACAGTTGCTCCACAGTGACTGGACCGTTTTTCGTGGGGCGGCGGACACAATCCATGTACCGCCCGTAGTTACCGTGACCCGAATACAGGGTGCAATGGTCCAAGGGGATGGAATTCAAACGCCGTCCATGGGTCCAGTGGAACAGTGGAACAGTGGCCAATTGTCGAGACCCTGTGAGAATCCATTCAGGATTGTGGCAAGAGGAAATGTCCTCACTCTGATACCAGAGAAGCACATGTCGTACTACAGTACGATCTGGCAGAGGCCCGTTTGAATATACATACTACGTAGTAAGTGTGTATGTGTGTATGGAGGAGGATTCGTTGGCTTGGCACCAAGACACCGGAAGCAGGCGGGACGATGTCACTCTGCACCGTTACTGAAGTTGATGGCTGCGACGACAGCGGCGGCCCCAAGATGCTGGAGTAGGCGTAGGCGCGAGGACAAGGGTGGATACGAAGTGTGGTAGGAGCACTAAGCAGCGCTGCACGGACTCTGCTTGGCGAAGAGCCTCGGACTTCCCCACAGCCATTGAACTCAACACGCGCTCTGCATGGCGCCTGTGATTGGCTCTTGTGCATCTCCCATTCTTCAGAACATCTCCGCTGCCTCGACTGCCCAGCACAACGACATGACAAGACCGCGTCAGCGGCGTAAGACGTCTGGCAGGGTGGGCAATGCCATGCCCTCGACTATTTGCTTGGTGTGCTTGTCAACAGCCACTCCGGAGGCTTGTCGCTCGACGTCATCAGTCGTCGGTCCCAAATGCGCGAACACTGCGGTAGCATTTAGATCTGGGGATGAGCACGACATACAGGGTCCTCCTAGGACGTGGATATTGAGAAACGGGGCACACGGCTGCGGGCGTGCATTCGCTCCATATTTTGCTTTGCTCGACGGCCCAATGACAGCTGTCTGTCTGCGGAAAAAGGACTGGGATTGACTGTCGCGTGAGGTCCTTCCGGACCTGGTGGGTCTGCGGAATGGTAGCATTCTCGCCTTCGACTAGCCTTCATTGGAAGCGACAGCATTAACATTAAGAATTTTCTTCGCCTACTGGACCCTTTATAAGCTCTACTTGGAGCTCCTGTAGCTATGTGCAGCTTTGTTTTATCGCGTTCGCGCACATATTGCGCGCTCCTGCCCTCTTGTCTCCGCCCCGTCCACGCCCTGGAGAATCTTTTTCAAAACGTCCAATAGCTACTCAAACTAGCTATCTGGCTGCAACGCCAATCGTCAGTATTGGATAGCGCGCCATCACCGGCAACGTCAACACGCCAGTAATCTGCCGACGCCGCCGTTCGGGAATATAGCTACTAGTCGTCCCAGTATCGGGACGTCCGGTATTACTACTACAACCAGGGCCAGTCTTTGCAGATCCCTACCCACCACTCAGAGGCTGTTCTCCGCAACGTGGTAGTGTCTCAACTGCTTCGTGGAACTAGTCGCGTGGGATCCAGCAAAATTTGCCAATCCTTCAAGGACGATCCGTGGGTTGAATCGCCATCCCATCGTATAAAGGCAACGACCACGGCCTGTGCTTTTAGACTGCATTATTTCTGATCACCACAAAAAGCAGCCAACGAGTTTCTCCCATTAACTCGTTGCTCCATTGCTACCATGGCCTCCACGGCAGAATCCCTCAGGGACTATGGCGTCGCTGCCCCTCACGGACCCAACATGACGGGTGAACATCAAGCCACCCAAGACATCGACATCCGAAAAGACATGAGCGAGAACGAGGCTAGTGTTTTCCACGCCCTGCTTCACCCTGATGATCTCTACACTGCCGAAGGAACCTACTGGGCCGACTTGCCCATTGGCCAACGGGTCAGGTTCGTTGGACAAGTCGATGCACAGGAAGCAAAGGCCGAAGCCAGCTACTTCTGGAACATGTTCAAGAACGACCCTCTTGCTCCAATTGGCCATTACTTCCGCACTTGCGTGATCCCTGGTGCCGGTCTTGGTTTGGAAGGGTAAGTCATCCATGCACAATATTACATCATCCAGCGACATATTCTGACTATTCTACCAGTTATGTCCTCTTCTCCATTGGCAACGTTCGCCCTCTACTTAAGGCTGCTTTCCCCGACTGCTGGGGCACCCACGAAATCTGCGACAAGACATGGACACAGGCTGTCGACTACCTCGAGATTTGCGGTATCATTGTCGGTCAGATTCTCGTTGGTATCGTTGGTGACTGGCTTGGCCGTCGATTTGGTCTCATTCAGGATGCCACCATCATGTTCGTTGGTCTTCTGATGCTTACTGCTGCCTGGGGTGTTACTCAGAACGGCTGGGTTATCTGCTACGTATGGGCTCTCTTCTTCTATGGCATCGGTGTTGGAGGTGAATATCCCATGACTGCAACAGCCGGTATGGAGAATGCCGTCGGCTCTGGAAAGGTTTCGACAAAAGACGACCGTCTTCACCGCGGACGAAAAGTCACCAGTGCCTTTTTGATGCAGGGTTGGGGTCAGTTCTTCAACCAGGTCATTCTCATTATCCTGCTCCTCATCTTCCACGGTGGATCATCGCCGCCTTACTCCAAGACTTTGGCCCAATGGACTTACCGCGTCTCGTTCGCCATTCCTGCCGTTGGAACGCTGTGGCTTGTCTACTTCCGTTACTACAAGATGAAGTCGGCTTCGAAGCAACTGATGCTTTCTAAGAAAAAATCCAATGTCACTGGATACGATGTCCAGTCGTTGAAGCTCACCTTCACCTACTTTGGCCCCCGTCTCCTGGCTACTGCCGGTGCTTGGTTCGCCAACGATGTCTTCTTCTATGGCAACAAGCTTTTCCAGAACGAGTTTATCAGCATCCTCACACCTGGCAACAAGTCGGTTATGACTGATTGGCTATACAACCTTATCAACGTCGGTGTATCGCTGTGCGGATACTATCTCGCCTCTGTTCTCATTGACAACAAGCTCTACGGCCGCAAGTGGATGATGATTGTCGGTTTCATGGCCGACTTTGTCCTCTTCATGGTTCCCGGATTTGCCCTGAAATACTTCACTTCGATTGAGAACATTCACGGCTTCCAGGCTATGTACTTCCTGTCTTCCTTCTTCAACCAATTTGGACCCAACAGTGTCACTTTCCTTGTGGCTGCCGAGGTTTTCCCCACACCAGTTCGCGCTACTGCTCACGGATTCAGTGCGGCATGGGGCAAGCTCGGTGCACTTCTCGCCGCCATTCTCTACAATTACATTGACATCCAGACCAAGTTCTACTTTGTCCCCTGGTTCGGTCTTGTTGGTGCACTTCTCACTCTGCTCTTCCTTCCCGACACGACCGGCCTGGATCTCAAGGAGCAAGAGCGTCGATGGGCATACATTCGAGCTGGCCGAGAGCACGAGTACCACGGTATTGCCATCCACTGGAAGCACCTTTCATGGTGGGAGCGTTTCCGTGGACAGCACAAGGGATACGATGCCAAGCTGGACTACGAGCAGAAGATTGACGAGATGCGCGCGGACTGGGTAGAGCGCCAGCAGCACAAGTTCTCGGAGAAGAACGGATGGGAAAATGTCGAGGCAGACGAGGACGACCATGCTGATGTGCATAACTACTTCAAGCGGACAACACCTGGTACTCCTACTGGACCCGAGCCCATGATGGCGCCCAAGGCCGTGTCTGAGAACTCCTCTGGAGATGAGATTACGACTGAAAAGAAGATCCAGCAATGAAAAAAACATAGGCCAGTGAATATATAGGGTTATGTTTGGGTTGGGGGAAAAGTGTAGTTATAAGTGGTATTAGCGGGTTTATTTCTTCTTTCCCCTCGAGCATTACAGCGGCGTTTGGGAATTGGGCATTGGCGCTAGAGCGCAGATGAGACGGATTGGTAGATTCAACAAGCAAGAAAGTTAATGGACATGCTATCCATCCCATATGAGAGACACTGTGATGATGACGAGGCGTGCCGGTTGCATGGTTTGGTAGGAGAAGACGTTGAATCGATAGTGTTGCAGGATACATAAAACATCCATGTGTAATGCATTGGTAAGAAAAAAACCCCCAAGGGTCCAACGACTTGGGTCATGGTCATGGTCATGGTCATGGTCATTTTAGCCATTTGGAAAAGGTAATGACGAGATCAATGCGCTTTTGGGGTAAGGTAATGAGGGGGGAGGGAGGTACAGTGGTTAGTACCGTAGAAAGAAAAACAACAACAACAACAATGGCTATTGTCTGAATCCGGCACTTTTCCACGTGCGCTCCAAAGAGAAAAAACATAAGTAAAATAGCTTAGCTTAGCTTGTGCATTTTTATGCATTTAGGAGCGGATGCAGCATGCATGATACCGCGGCAGGCAGGTAGGTAGGATAGGCACCAGCGGACGGGTACCGCAAACACAGGTATATATACATGTAAAGTGATAGGGCAAAAAACGGGCGCGCAAGGGTTGGGTTGGTTGAACTACCTACTCTACTTACCCAGTCTGAGCAGCAGGGCAGGAAAGCCATGGGGCACCTGCGTCTGCACCTGCCCGCTTGCAACGGGCGAGCACCAAACAAAAAAAAATCTTCGCCCTCTCTCGGTCCTTTGAGTGAGCGGTGAAGAAGAGGCATGAATTGCGGCAATTACCAGTGGTGACTTTGACGATTTTTTTCTATTGTCTCTCCCTCCCCGCGACTCGCGGTCTTGCTCCTTCTCCACGATCTGCGCATTGTTGTGTGGCTCGGACGTGCGTTGCGCAGTGACGGTTTGAGTCGAGGTGCAGGCCAAGGATGTGGGCGGTGGGCAAGGGGGGGTAAAAGGGCGTCTAGGTGCCTTTGCTTTCCATCTCCTCTCTCTTTATCGCTATCGTGTGCGATCCGAGGGCACGGGCGCGTTGGTGCTGGCGCGAGCGAAGGGAAGGAGCCGCAATACGAGAAATGCTAGTGGCAGTCTTGATTTCGTAAGACGGGATTCTGTGGGAGAGACAGGAATATTCCAATGGATTCTAGAGCAATTTTTTTGTTAAGAGACATGAGGGAAATTAAAGTTTTTTTGTTTTGTTTCCTGCGCGCGGGTTATGGTGAAAGGCGGGTAGGAACTGTGGTACAGGCGCAAGGGGCATAAAGTTTGCTCTGGAAAGCATGGTGAGGGTCGTGCAAAGGGTCTGGACACAATTCTTTCTTTTTGTGTTTGTGTTTCATTGGGTTCGCCTTAAGGGAGACAGAAGTCCAGGAAATAAGGGATAGTCTTTTTGATATTGACCACCGTCTTTATAATTCAACGTGCTATCACTCGCCGCGCAATCAACGCGTGGTCTAGATGGAGACGGGAAGCAGGGATCCAGGGGAGAAAGAAAAAAGCCAAGCATTGTGCAATTTCGTCGAGAATCGGAGAAGAGGCAGACGACGTCACAATCACCTCGTTATCGCAAGCAGGCGATGTGCTGCGAAGCGAGATTAGCGGTATGGGGTTGACCGCCTGCAAGTCCGGAGACGTGGTGTGACGGCCGGGGGAGGTAGCTTGGATTTTAGCCGCTTTGCCCCAATGTAGGTACAAATTGCAAGATATTTTGTTTCGATAGATTGCGCGCCTGAGGAATTAATGGGCGTGATATGCGCGGCTTGCAGCAGGCCAAGGGGGGAGGGCAGGAGGACGGGCAAGGTATGATTTGGGTGGTAGTGCATTGTTGGGGATCGGCATGGGACAGACAAGCAGAGGGCGTCGGAGCGAAGGCGATTATTGAGCCAGGGGAAACAAAACGATGTCTCACGGTGAGGCTGGTGAGTGTGGTGTGCAGCGCAAGGGGACACGCGTCGCATGTCACGGGCCCATGACGAGTCCCGAGGGCAAAAAACCAAGTGGTAGCTGGTGATGGGCCATTGACGGGCGTGGCAGCGTGGCAGCGTGGCAGCGTTGCTAAAGTTAGCAAAACGAATGACGGAGGACGCGAAACACAGCCAGGCGGGATTGCAACAACAGTCATGCAAACACAAGGCTGCTCCACCACCAACCCTGTGTTATAGCGAGGCGGTGCGCAGCCAGGGCAACGATCATCGAGCGAGGAGAAAAAAAATAGCGGCACTGCCCCTGGGACACTGGGTCTGCGTGCAGCGTGCCTTGCTGCATGGTGTTAGTGGCACCGCTGCTCGGCGGGCGGGAGGGCGTTTTGCTGGCGGCGCGATAAGCAGCACCAAGCGAGGCGATAGTGGAGAGAGGTGTTGCGTGGCACTGGCGACGACGGGCCTCGTCCGACGCCTCTTTTTTTTTTACTCGGTCTCCTCATGGTGTTTCTCATTGATGATGTGGTGCCTGGCAGAGGTGCAGAGAGGCTGGGAATGGGTGGGAGAATGCTGGGCCGCCGTTGGGTGGTTTCCCAGCACCTGCGTTGTCGCAGAGTGTTGGCGTCCAATGGCAGACGGGGGGAAGGCAGGCAAAAAAGAAGGCATTCGGCGCGACTCCAGCCACGACCCAGCCGCCGACTAGGCTTGCCCAACGGTCCAAGGAACAAAGCAGCTTCAATTCTTGGAACAATGCTTGTCCATCTGCCAATCGAGCCTTGGGCCCGCGTCTGTGCGCCCGGGCCCTCCTCTCATCCACTGTTGGGGCGGGCGTGGCGTGCCGGCCAAACACACGGGCCCCGCCTTCCCTCGCTCCTGCTGTCACCAAAGGCAGGCGCACGGCCCCCGTCTGCGGTGGGCCGTCCATTGCGACACCCAGCCCAGGCAGGCGCAACCCACGCCTCGAGCAAATAAATAGATGTGCCTTTGTGCCTACCACACCCTCTCCTTTCTTACTCTCCATCCACTCCAGCATCATCATCATCATCAATTGCCTTCCATCGCATCCAGATCCGTCGAGTCGATCATCCAGTCGCTATCTCCGTTACAGCCTCTACTCTACACATTTAATACAACCACCCACCACTAACTCATAATCAACATGCGTTTCTCCACCATCTCCGTCGCTTTCTTGGCCGGTGCCGTCGCCGCTGCTCCTCAGTACGACGTCCTCCCAATCAGCCAGATTTCCGACGGTCAGATCCAGGCTCCTCCTGCCACTCCCCCTGCCGTCTCTGCCACCTCTGCCGTCCCCTCGGGCGTTCCTTCGGTTGTGCCTTCTGGCGTCCCCTCGGCTGTCCCCTCTCCCTCTGGTGTTCCCCAGGTCCCCTCTCCCTCTGAGGTCCCTGTCGGTAAGTTTGCGCCCCTACAAATACTCCATTCACGTACAGCCTGCTGACTACCACAAGGCACTGGCCCCGTCCCTCTCCCATCTCCCACTGCCACCCCCGTCGCTCCTGGCACCCCTGGCACCACCCCCATTGTCATTCCTCCTGGTGGCTCCAACTCCACTGTCCCCGCTCCCTCTGGCAGCGGTGCTCAGTCAAGCGGTCCCAGTGCTAGCGCCAGCGGATCTTCCCCCGCTGGTTCTACCGGTGCCTCCAGCAGCCCTACCTCCTCCGCCAGCGTTCCCCAGGCTAGCGGTGCCGCCGCCGGCAACATGGTCTCCTTCGGTGGCCTTGTCCTTGCCATCGGTGCTGCCGTCTTCGCTTAAACGCATCATGAGACGACCATCACACTGCTTCCACAAACACTGACGCAACTGCAAACAATCTGACAACAGTCGTGGCCGCAAGGCATCAAGTCTTTGTGATCACAACCGCGACTTTGTCATGCATTGTCGGTAGCTGTCTCAGCCTTGGTTGTGGATGTCTGCGCGACCTTTTTGCTTTCATCGTACATCAGCAATTGTTTTGTTTAGAGGCCAATCACGGAGTAACAAGTCTTTTTGGAGAGCATTATTGCCATGATAGGGTTTAATTATTGAGACGACAGGGCTTCCACTTGGGGGGAGGTTCAGGATTGGCATTACGAATCCGACTTAATGCGATATGTCCCAAAGGGATACCGAACACATTGTTCAGTTCATGTTTATAACTGGTTAATCACCAATACAACATGTCAAGGGCTGCCGAAAGGTTGTACCTGATCTACAATATTTGAATGTGCTTTTGTGATGGTGATGACATTGTCTTCTACTGCATTGTGATGTTTGCTCAGAGTACGTGGCAAAGGGCTTCAGGGTGGAACAAACACCATGGTCCCAGCCAAGCATCGCCCCTTTCAACAGATATCACCAAAACCGTCTTCATTCTCGTAGCTTGGAGGTTGACGGATTCTACACATGCAAGGCGTTATGCGGTACCAATCCTTATCGCTAGTGGATATGTGTACCTGAAGATCCAAACTCACGTGATCTGCACGAAGGGGAAGGGGGCAACATCCGCAGCCTTGGCTCCCTTTGCCCTCTTCCCGCACCCAAAATCAGCCATGACCCCAACCAACTCCCAACGGTATTCGGCCAAAACCACAGACTGCCAAACTCCATCACCCAACAATACCCACCCGAACCCCCATCTCCTCGTAATCGCTTACTCCCTTTTCCCCCCCTTACCTTGGATCCAAGTGAGACACGCAGCGGGTAGCCCCGAACCATAGCGGGGGGGAAAATAAGCAAAGCACAGCCCCTTGGTTCTTAGTCCTACCTTTGGCGCTAATGCCCGTATGCGGAAGCCCCGACGCCCCAATGCACACACTAGCTTTTGCTTTGACGTGAACCAGCGGGTTAAAGTAGGTATGCATATGTAACCTTGATTTGCATTTTGTGCCTGGCTCTCGGACCTCTCTCTCTTGGTGTTTTTTCCTTTTTCTTTTTCTTTTCCCTTTATACGAATTTGGATATGAATTTTTTTGCTTTTTCTGAGTTGGTGGAAAGGGAAAAGGGGGGAAGGGGGGAGGGAGGAAAGGAAATGGGCAGCTCAACGAAAATCGTAGGGCGCTGGGAATAAACCTTCTCGACCTATTGCCAAGGGGATGAGATTAAAAATTTTCATAGTAAGGTTGGGAATTATCGTTTGCATCAATGGGTATGTTGCGATAAAAGCCTTCCGTACTGTATGTTTATGGGACATTCGCGTTGAACATTGGAGCAAAAAAGCACATCTGTATCTTGTCTTGTTCTTTCCCCCCCCCCCCATTTTTCGCCACTGTACTAGCATGGTCCTTTAGCGTTTTTTGCTCACATCCACGTTTCAAAACACATCTTGGGGGCGTGAAACATTTATGCGCAAAAAACTCTACGTACACCTAGATGCGCCGTTCCCTTCTCAACAAGCCGCTACAGAAAAATGGCAGTTTATGCAATTAGTCGCAACTGCCGAGGCGTTCTGATGAGTCTGGCCCTGGCTATCTTGGTACCTTGACGCCACAGCATGTGCGGCTACGGTAGCCACTATCCTGTGGTCATGACTGGCGACTAGCATGTACCCAACAAGCAATACCTGCACTGCAAGGGTTGAATAACTGTCTGGTATTACGGTATTCTCTGCATGTCATTTATAGGCAGAAGAAGAAGAAGAAGAAGAAGAAGAAGAAGAAGAAGAAGAGAGACAAGCGATAAACAACATCCAATCATTCAAAAGACATGTCACGCAAAGAAACAATGTCCTGGCAAACAGAGGGTATCATTCTTCTCCTGCTAAACCAACCTGTCTAGTCTGTCCATCACCTCGCCTCAATGACATGTGTAAGAAGCTGACCCAAGGGGTTTAGCCCCTCGTCTGCCGTCAAAATGCGCTTTGGTATCTCGAATTCGACTTCTGGCTCCTTCTTGAGATCGCGGTCTAGTTCAACGTCGAGGAGCTACAAGGGCTGTCAGTATCGAGCATATCACAAAAGACAAAACCATAAGACTTACTGCAGTGTAGGAATGATCCAAAAAGTCCTCTAGGTTGTATGATCGTTTTGTAAATTGCTCAGAGATAATCTTGGCGAGTGTAGCAACATTGGGGTGGTAATGCGATTGCAGAGCTACCAACTCCCATACGCTGCTCTCAATAGCATTGGTCAGAAAAGGGTCCGCTTCATCCATATCAAACGGGTCATCCATGCCCTCTGCTTCCACCTCCTCCTTGAGTTCCGGATCCCGAATCTCGCGGTGCATCATAAATGTACACGCAGGATGGCGTTTGAACATGTTGTACACCCAGGGTATTACAACCACAATACCCGCTGGCGGTCCGTGGAGCGCCAAGCGCGACAGACGCTTGATGAAGCTTGCGACCAGAGTAGCGGGCAAGTGCGACGAGGACATGAAGGTATCGAGGAGGCGGAAGAAGCGTGATCGGTGCTTCGAGTGTAGGAGACCGTCATCAAGAAGCGAGTAGAGTTTGTAATAAAAGGATGGGTAATCGAGGTTCTTCTCTGAGATAAGGTAGTAGATTCCTGACAGTGCAAGTAGCGATGTTGCACCGCCCACGTTGTACGAGTCGGTCAAAAAGTCTGACAAGATTTCAGGCTGCTGGAACCAAGGCGCAATCTGGTAGGAGAAGGTGGTCAAGATAGTTTTTCGCTGCTCCTTTGAGAGCCCTGTGCGCATCGTCGCCAACCACGCTGCTTGGGCCTTCTCCTTGTATGCCTGAAGAGATGGAATTGGGCTCTTTCCTTGTACCTCGACGTAAAAATTCTGAATCTCGGCTTTGGATTTGGGGACTTGGTCGAGGGTGGAGAGTAGGGACATGCTGTTTGCCGCTACGAGTTGCTGGGTGGTAATGTCCAGGTCTTCGTCAAGTGTTTTTCTGAGTATGTTAATACGTGGTCTTCACGTTCAGGCATGTATGCACTCACTTGATAGTTTGGAATGTCTGATATCGAATATCATCAAACTGCTTGAGGTACTTCTCCGCAAACTCCTCGCGGTTTAAGTCGTCTAAGGGGAGGTGTAGTAGAACTTCGACAAGACGAGGCAAAGGGCCGTTCTTGACCTTGTAATCTTTCTGCGACTTTGCCTCCTCCTTGACCAATCGCATCAGCAGTGTCAAGGCTACCGACTGCTTTGGAGGGTGCTCGCTGCGGAGGAAGTCGTCTAGAAGCATATTACAGAGCTCCCGGTAGCGCTCCTTGAGCCATGATACAATAACACCCTCTGCCTCGCTCATACCCTTGCTCTTCACCATGTCGCCCGTGACGAGCAACCGCGAGAAGACTCGGCATAGTGCAACAGCTGCCAGTATTGGGCCCTCATTCTCGGCGTCTGACTGCTTGGCTCGCTGCAAAAGAGTGGCAATGTTGTTGTAGTGCTTTCGCGACTCGAGAATCTGGGCTTCGAGCTGTACGATTTCGGATTGTAGGTCGTCGCCGTCTTCGCTGGAGGACTTGCGCCGGCTCTTCGACTTGGATTCGCTGCGCTCTAGCTTGCTTGGGTCCCTTTTTCTCTTGACCCCAGACATTGTCGCAGATTTTGTACCCGCCATCTTCGTCTGAAGCTCGCTGCTTCGCGTGGTGTGGAATGACGTGCAGGCGCAAAAAAGTTGTCGATGCCAAAAAGTCAGGCCCCGGCCGGGCGAAGTTCGGTTAGCGCATCGGCGTCGGTGCTTGGCTCAGGTTTGGTACGCAACATCACGAAAAGCTAGCTCTCGACGACGACCAGCACCCCCAACTGCACCCCCTCATCAGACAGCCATGGCCTCACGTCTTGCAAGGAGCGCGGTCGGTGAGTAGCAGCGTTCCGATGAAGATGCGATGCCATTGACCCCATTGCTCACGCACAACAGGCGCCGCCCGTCTCCGCCCATCGCTTCCTCTCCGCGCCCTGCCCTCGATGGGCATGCAGGCCCGCTACAACTCCAACCTGCCCCAGGAGGACCCCAAGAAGAAGGCCCAGACCCTCCTCGACTCGATACCCGTTCCCGGCAACAGCCCCCTCACCAAGGCTGCCGTGCTCTCTGCCGGAGCCGGTCTCTCGGTCGCCGCCATCAGCAACGAGCTCTACGTCGTCAACGAGGAGTCCATTGTCGCTCTCTCTCTGCTCACCATCTTCTGGGCCGTTGCCAAGTACGCCGGACCTGCGTGGGGCGACTATGCGCAGCAGCAGTTGGACAAGATCTCGGGTATCTTGAACTCTGCTCGCCAGGACCACACCGCAGCCGTCAAGCAGCGCATTGAGAGCGTTCAGGACCTCAGCAGCGTCATTGAGGTCACCAAGACCCTCTTCGAGGTTTCTAAGGTGCGCTGGTTCCGTTTGGGAGATGGAGGGGTATCAGACTGACCATTTTCACAGGAGACCGCCCAACTCGAGGCCCAGGCTTTCGAGCTCGAGCAGAAGACTGCCATCGCCGCCGAGGCCAAGTCTGTCCTCGACTCGTGGGTCCGCTACGAGGGCCAGGTCAAGCAGAGGCAGCAGCGCGAGCTTGCCGAGTCCATCATTGCCAAGATTGAGAAGGAGCTCGAGAACCCCAAGACTCTCAAGCAGATTCTTGACCAGAGCGTCACTGACGTTGAGAGTGCGTTTTGAACCAAAAGTATAGATTCTTGTGTCACATGCTAATGATAATATGTAGGGATTGTCTCGCAAAAGGCATAAGCGACCTAGCGCATCGAGCAGCCAAGTATATCAAATGTTAGACCAATATGTGCAATAGTCGGACTCATTCAATGTAGAGTACCCTAGGCTGGGGAAATGGCCCAATAAATCTGATTGCGTCTTGAATGCCTATGCCCACTTTTGATTGTTTGTGTGTCTTTTTCGGAGATGAGCGATGGGGTTGATTGAATCTTGGTCAAAGTTCCTCTGGGTGGGGCTTTGCTAGTCTTCTTGTAACCTAAACGTTTGATTGACTGACTTGACTACTACCCCATTACCACTAAAACATTACCACACAATGATAGGCAATTCCCACGCGATCCAAACACATGCACAAGCCAGGCATTATTCACATCCATATCAGATAATAGCCAACAGATTCCGAGAAGAAGAAGAGGAGGGGGAGGGGGGGAGGATAATATGACCACAAGCTGTCAAGAGCGGGAAGGGGGGAGACCAGTTCACCGTACCCGCACCAGAAATGAGCAACTCCAAGCCATGCCAAGTCTGCTGCTGCCATGCCCAAACGACAAAACCCCTCTCTTTCTTGTTCTCTGTACCCCCTTATTTCAAGGTATGACGAGGTTGTACAAGTCAAGTGCAAGGGGAGGGGGAAGAGTGATACATGTTAACCAATCGATTGATGCCTTGTAGATTGGTGGTATTATAGCAGAGAAAAGGGGGGGGGGATATGTATTTTGAGTGGGTTTAGGTCGCGGGAGAGAGAGAGAGAGAGAGAGAGAGAGAAAGGGAGCAGGTAAACAATAAAAAATAGTAGTAGTAGTAGAAGAAGAAGAAGCAGACTACGACAAGGCCAATAAAGGTTGTGGTAAGAGAAAGGGTATCGTTGGAATGTGATATGGTAAAGGGAGCGGGCGCGAGAATAGGTAGCAGCCAAGCTACGGCCACCAGCCCATTCTCTTGTAGCTCTCAATGACCTCCTCGACCTTCTCCCTCGTGCACTTCTCCACGTTGTATCTGGTGTGGTGTTAGTATGTTGTTGGGTTACTACTCATTTGGCAGCTACGCCAAGGTGGGGGGGTAGCTTACTTGAACCCGGTTTCTTTCTCGAACAGGCTACCATCCATGCACAGATCCGCGTCTTTAAGCAGCTCCTTTTCCATATAAGGCGTCAGCGGTGTAGATTGGCTGATCCCAGCCTTTGACTGCAGCTCTGCCCAGGGGTCTAGTGTTTCTTCGTTGACCTCGTCGACGACATGGTCGAGGTTTAGTCGTGCAAAGGCGGAGATGAGGGTGCCGTGGAAGCCAGTCTTGATGTTGAAAATCTCGCCCATGAACTCGGCCGTGTGTTTTTGTGCTACAAGTATTGTGAGTAATGGAGACCAAGGTAGAGCACAAGCACCAAGGAGTGAAACGTACACGTATTTCCATGGTCCACAATGTTGAAAATGGGTGGCGGTCGGCGGGCGGGCGGTCCCTTGACATACCACTGCGCACCATGCCACAGAGCCCTTGTGGCGTCCTCAATATGCACCAAGTTTGTCTTCATGTCTTCCTTCCAGAGGAAGCGCATCTCCTTGCCCATGCTCTGGTATACTCTCGCCATGCACAGCGCCGTGCTGAAAAACTTGCTCGTGTAGGGGCCATAGACGTGAGCCATGCGCATAATCATGAGGTTCAAGCCCTCAATCTTGGCCAGGTCCTCCTCGCCCTTGAGCTTCCACTTTGCCAGATTTGACCAGGGTTTCGTCTTGTCAGTCTCCTTGTGGGGTATGTTCTCTGGCTTGTAGACCATGCCGGTACTCAGCTCAACGAAGCATTTTACTTTGCGCTTTGCAGCCTCGCGGCCAATGTTCATGGAGAGGCCATAGGAGCGGAGTTCATAAACTTTTTCCTCCTGAGAGAAGCGTGTCTCGCCACCGCAGTTGAATACATAGTCGAACTCACCACCACCCTCACGATCGAATATTCGGGGTAGGGATCCTGGAGGGACAAGTGTCAGTCTCGAATTGCCTTGTGGTCAGCATGTTTTGAAGGGGGAGGGGTGAGGATTGTGCGTATGTCTGTGTCATGGATAGTTGTGTAGGTGGTGAGCAAGGGATACGCACGTTCTTGTGCCGCGTCCGCCTGGATGAAGCGCTCCCTCGAGCAGGCGTCCTTGAACTCTGGGGCCAGCCACGCCAACTCTGGCAGATGTTTGTCGACGATGCGTAATTCGGAAGCGAGGTTGTTGTCGTAGATGTACTTGCATAGGTGTCGTCCGGTATAGCCTGGAACGGGTTTGTTAGTCCTCTCGCGTCTTATCTCTGGCCGTGGGCGTGGCAGCGAGGGCAGCGTTACCGAGTCCGCCTATTATGAGGACCGCAGGCTTGTCTGAGGCCATGGTGTGCGTCGCGTCAGGGTTCGATCTACGCAGACTGAGTGCGCAACGAGATCGCTAGGAGAATTTGGGGCGACGCAGTGGGCGGATGGTGTCTTGTAATGTCAAATTCGGGGGTTGCGGGTCGCGCTCAATGCTCAACGCTCAGACCCCAGACGTGTGGTTGCACGAGACGGGCTGACAAAGGGAGAAGGGTGGCGTGTGTGTAGGCACGGGCGAGGCCTTTGGTTGCTCTCGTATGCGTAGGCAGCGGGCCGGCGTGGGCTTGGGCTGTGCGGTGCGGTGCGGTGCGGTGCAGTCTTCGCAATGGCGGGCGTGGGTTTGGGACGAGAAGACTAGTGAGTGGCTTCCCACCAAGAGACAGAGGCTCAAAAGTGTAGGGTATCGCGGCACGACGATGTCATATAATCCTGGCCCAATCTAGCCGACTCATTGACCTGCAGCACGAGGCAGTCAGGCCGACAATGGGGAGCAGCAATTCTCTTGGTACCAGAAGCCGTCCAGGAGTCTCTTCGTATCGAAAAAAAGGGACATGGTTCTCTCCCCGCCTGCTCCCTCCCTTCCCCCGATCTCACGCCGTAGTCGGGCACTCGTCGCCCGGCCAAACCAAAGCACACACATATACACACAGACATACACACACACACACATGAACGACTGGTACTGGCCCCGTCAGCGGACCGAGATTAGCCTGGCCATGGTTCATTGATGCTGTGGTTTTGCAACGGCACCTGTGTTGGCCGAGAGACATCTGGGGCTGGGGGAATGGTTCAAGAGTAGTACTAGGTAGGTCACGTCACATCACGGCGCCTTGACAGGATGACGTTTGCCCTTGGCTCTTGAGGGGTGGGAGTGTGCAAGCAGAGGCGGTTGCGGCGGGAGATGAACAGCAGTCAGGCGGGCGGTGAAGGGCGTGTCGGCGCGCTCCCGCAGTGCTGAAGCACACGTCTAGCAACAAACCTTGGGTCTCATGACAGCCCAAAGTGGGGAGGCGTCTCAGGGGCAGGTTCCGTTGCTGAAATGCTGGAGTCGTTGGGCTTCTACCAGGCCGGCCCTTGCAAAAAGAAACCTACTGGCAGCACCCAGTAAGTAGACCCGACAAGCCTTGCAACGGCCACTTTCTCCAGATGTCAGGCTGGGCAAGCAACCGTTCGCACCAGTCAGGGCTGCAAAAAAAGCAAATCACTGTGGAGCCGCTATGTTATGCATCTCTTCGCCTTTGCTCTCGGGCGTCTGGGGCGCGTCCCTATAGTTCAACGTCGGAACGTGCTTGCATGGTCAACACCAGGCTTGCCTCCGCGGAGCCTGCACACATGCACGCAATGCTCAGAGACAATCAAGCACACACACACACACACACACACACCCGCCCACGTCCGCCACAACCCACGGCCACTCTTGGTGGGGCCATTGCGGCGGCGCCTCTTGATCCCAATCCAGCCTTCATGACTCTGGCCCGCCCAGGTACCAGTCACACTGCAAGATTGCATGAGCCCATGCATTGGGTTGGGGAGCCACCGCCAACGGCTGGTGACGCCATCCCCAAGCCCGTCGGCTAGTTTGCACATATACAGGTAGGTACTTACGTGTACATGTGTATACTATAGACATATATATATGTAAGCATTGTACTCTCTATTCACTCTTGCACAAAAAAAAAAAGGCTACGCCCTGCAATCGTCCCATTTCCATCCAACGCACACTTTCCAGGTCCCTCCGCCAGATGCCACTGTTTCATGCCTGGGCAGCATCGTCGGTGTCGACAAGCAAGAACGGCTGTTCATGCACGGAAGCTGCAGCCCGTTATGATCGACCCGCACTTGCATAATGCACGCCTTCCATTACACAAAGCACATCATCTCTGCTCAAAGCATATTACTATACCGTACTTAGCTTGCTGCTGTCAATATTTCCTTTTCGTAGCCATGCAAAATAACTAGTCGCCTAAATCATATGATAAAATAAACTCGCAAACCATGCCTGCTGAAACCCTGCCTGCCTGCCCGCCCTGCCTGCATACTCGACCTACACAAGAGAGATGCCATGCTTTTTTGTGTGTGTACCCTTCACACTTCACCCCTTGTCCCATCAACCCCCCATTCATGCTATATGTTATGTATATAACCCCCCTCATGCTGCCCACCCCTTCCCCCCAACAAAAATGCACATAGACGAATCAAAAAAAAAGCCTCTTGCATGTTTTCCCTTAAAACTCCCAGTTCTCGTCCACGGACTTGATGGCCCAGTCAAACTTTTCACGCAACGTCTTGGAGAAGAAGCGCTCAATCGGCACATCAAACTTCTTGGAAAACACCACAGTAAGACGTGGGTCAATGTAGTTCTGCACCCTGTCAGCAATCGCTTCCTAGATACCCGTCCAACCAGGCCACTTACAATCTTCGACGTGCCCAGGGCAACCTCCTTGTTGCCCTCCTTGTCTTCCATCTGGATCTTCATATTCTCAATGCGCTGGTGGAGCTTGTCGATGTTGCCCTCGAGCTTCTCAATCGTCGGACCCTTGCCCTCGGCCTCAACCTTGCCCGTCTTGTTCTCCTTCTTGTACTTTGCCGCAAGCTCATCCGCCTTTTCAAGACGCTCCTCCAGCTCCTTGGGCTTCATCTCCTTTTCTCCTTCGGCCTTGAGCTTCTCGTTGTCCTTTTCGAACTTCTTGATGATCTTCTGGCGCAGTTCCTCGACCTCGGCATCCTGATGCGCCTTGACCCACTCCATGTCGAGATCCTCGGGCCGTTCGAAAAACTCGGCTCCCTTCTTCTTCTTGATCTTGGGGTCAACGTCAATCATCATCATCTTGGTTCTCCACACTTGATAACGAAGTCCATTAATCTACCCCTGTTAGCATGGCCTTCAACGAACTGCACAAACCAAACTCACCTTTTCAGTCATCTTCTCAATCGAGTTGGCGTGGTTGGCAGCAACGGTACGCTTGTGGTTACAGAGAATTGCAACTTCACGGTTTGCATCGTTGTACGCCTTCACCTTCTCCTGGATAGTACCGGTAGGCTTCATCTCCTTCAGCAGCCTAGCCATAGTATACGACGCATTGTAGGTACGGAAGACCTTGGCAGTAAGACCGGGCATGTAGCTGGTCAGATGCTTGTTGAGCGCCGAAGTCGTCAAGCGATCAAAAATGTCATCACCAGTCGTCTTGGGCTCCTTCTTGAACAGTTTCAAATTCTTGAAGACCTGCGGATCCACCTTGACTTCGTCGTAGAACCGAATACTGTCCTTACCCAGAAAGTCGAAAATGACCGTCTCCGGAGGCCTCAGAGTGATGTGCTGAAACTTGAGCGAGCAGCAGCCTACCGTATCCGCCTCATCTTCTCCTTTTTCGTTACCAGCACGAAGAGCGAACTGATCGATAAGGTAAATGGCAGTAGCACGTTGCCGATCGGCCATCATCTTGGAATTCAAGTCCTTGCGGTAATCCTTGCGAATACGGTCAATGTGCTTCTTGAGCTCTCGGGCCTTTTCAAACTTCTTGAAGTCACTCTGACCCTTGATATCCGAGTTGGCGGCAAGCATGACATACTTGTAGGCACCGTTGATGTTTTCTTGCCACATGGCGAGCCATGTACCCTCGTGGTCATGTTTGACCTCCTTCCAACGATGGCCCGCAGGCGGCTCAGGAACTTTGGCCTTCTCGCCAATGTTGATGGTGATTTGCTCGGGCATGACACGCTTCTTGACACGACCTGTCTTGGGATGCTCACCACGACCACGGAACAGGCCCGGCGGTTCGACGCGGAAGTTGCCGACCTTTTGTTTACGACCGTCCCACATGCAGTACATGTACGGCGCCTCCGCAGCCTCCCTCTCGGCCTTGAGCGCCTTCTTCTCTGCCGCCGAGAGAGCCTTCTTTTTCGCGCGCTCAGAATCAAACCATTCGAAGATGGGCTTGAAGTCACACTTCTCAAACTTCTTGATCTTGACAGTGTTTCCGTTCTTGTCTTTGCCATGTCCCGTCTTGTCTAGGATGGCAGTGAAGTCCTCAAAGAAGTTCTTGTTGAAGGTTGGGTTTTCGACGTTATGCGTCGAGTTAAGCATACTTCCGTAGAAAGTAGCCACCTCTTCGGCATCCTTGTGCAGAGTGACAGGCACGCCATCGTAGACCAGTTTGACATGCTTGGGCAGTGGCTCGTACTCGGGAGGAAAGACAACACCAGAGTGCTCGAGTGTTTCCCATTTCCTGGTGCCGTCGCTCTTGCCTGGATCTTCCCACCAGCGATATTCGTCCTCTTCGTCTTCAGCCTGCTGATCCTCCTCAGTCTCCTTCTTCACCTTGCCTTTGCCCTTCGCTGGTGCCGCGGCGGCAGCCTTTGCCTTGGTAGTCTTTGAAGCGGACTTCTTGGCGAGTGGCGCATCTGAGTCAGACTCCTCTTTCTTGACGCCATTCGTCTTCTTTGCTGGGGCCTTTTTCTTTGCAAGAGGGACGTCGTCCTCGCTGTCGCTTTCTGCTTTTTGTTTGCGCTTTGGGGGTGCCTTTTCCTTGTTACGCATGGCCTTTGCCTCCTTTGCAGCAGCTTTCTCAATCGACTCTTTTTTCTTGGTGAGCTTCGTGGCTAGAGGCACGTCAGAGTCTGCCGACTCTCCAATTTGCTCCGCGCTCGCCTTCGGAAGTACCCTAGCCTTGAGAGGCACGTCGCTGAGTTCCGAATCGGAATCGTCTTTGACTAGCTTCACCTGCTGTGATGTCCGCCGCCGCTTGCTCTGCTGAATAGTTAGCTTAACAAAATGTACGTACACTTCGCGCAAAGAGACGCACCAGAGGCTTGTCATCGTCTTCCGAATTGCTTGCGTCCTTGTATGATTTGCCGTTCGCTGCGCTGGTGCGCGCCTTGCGCTTTCCGTTGACGTTGCCATTCGTCTCCGGCGCATCGACATCCATCTTACTGTCATCGATGGGTCCCATGCGAATAGAGATGCCGGGTTCGACATGTCCATTTGAAGGTGCTTCCGCATTCATCCTCTTGTCTTCCTCGTCGGTGATGCGCTCCGATGACTTTACTGTAAGACAAATATGTTAGCCTTCTCCAGTCTTTTATTCAAAGCGTGAAAAATACGTCGGACGAGGGTAAAACGAACACAGTCGAGGAGGTGGAGTGAAGATGGTGAGGTTGGGTGGTGAAAAGAGCGGAATTCAACAAGGGCGATCGGCGCGTGAGAATGAGATAGCCGTAGCGCGTGCAAAAAGTACTATCGTAGACGAACTCACCTTGATCGTTCCCTCGCACAAGAGGAGTATCGTCGCCGGAAGATGACATGTTGTCCACGATCGGCGCGTGCTTAACTTGCAGGCGATAGAAAACAGATCGTGGGACTGCAGCAAGGTTTGGCGCAGACCGAGTCGACCGTGCGGAAGCAGTGGAGGCGGCCCTGTACAAGGGTGGGAATAGCGGAAGAACGCGTGCCTTGCAGCGGCAGACTCGCAGTACGATTGAGGCGATGGTGGCGGAGGTGAGATGAATGGTAGCAGGACGTGGGTGATAGATGAACGGAAAAAGAGGAATGCTGAGTTTAAGTGAAGCGCAGCCCCAAGGAGCCACCACTTGTGCTCACTACTAAGTCCACCAACGCACGGTCGTTCGGCCTTCACCAAACCTGGGTCAGCAACTCTTCGCAACAAATTGCCCGACGTCATGAGCTGATCAGCCAACGCATTACATGCCGACTACAAGACCGACAGGTGACAGCGGAAAAACAGCTGGAGTCTTTTCTGGGTGCATTTACTCACCTCGTGAGACTTGGGTAATGCCTGCCACCTGTTTGTTGGATCGCTCCTGGCTAAGTCCAGCTAATTGTGTCGCGCCACAATGCCGAGTTTAGTCCTGTTCTCTTGAGTGTAAAAAGAGCAGTAGCACAGAATGCACAGTTGACTGTATTTGAATGCCTCTCAGCGTGAAGCAGTCGAGTACAACTGGTGAAGCAGGTCTTCTGTAATGGATGGTCTCACGTGACACTTGGCGTCTTAGCGCGCAAAGCAATTCAGCGTCCCGATTGCCCGACACAGCTTCCGTTCAGCAAAGACAGCAGTGAAGAGCACCACCACACGGCTGTCGCCATCTCCACTCATCTCAATTCGTAGCCATGATGCTGTCACGAGCTGCGCGCCCGGCTCTGAAGGCCGGCATGGCCGCCGCCGTCGCCCGGTACGCTTCCGTCCGAGTTCGCAGCTTTTCTCGCACCTCGCAACCCCCCCATTGTCGGATCAATTGCACCGCCAATTGCATCGCCAATTGCATCCATTGCTGACTGGGACTTTTCTATCTAGGCCCGCCGCCCTTACCGCCACCAATGCCGCCGGCTATGCCACCCTTCGTGAAATTGAGGGCCGTCTCAAGTCGATCCGCAACATCGAGAAGATCACCAAGACCATGAAGGTCGTCGCCTCCACCAAGCTTACCCGCGCCCAAAAGGCCATGTTTGAGTCCCGCAAGTACGGTCAGACCTCCAACGAGGTTTTCGAGAATGCCGAGACCAAGCCAATTGAGAGTGAGGGCAAGAAGAACCTCATCATCGTCTGCAGCTCGGACAAGGGTCTCTGCGGTGGTATTCACTCTGGAATGTCGAGGAAGGTCAGGAGGATGCTCGCTGAGACGCCGGATGCGGATTTGGCCGTCATTGGTGAGAAGTGCAAGGCTCAGTTGGGTCGTTCCAACGGAAAGAACATGGTTCTTTCTTTCGCTGGTGCCGGAAAGGACGTGCCTACCTTTGCCGACTCTCTGTGCATTGCCGACCAGATTTCCCTGCTGCCCACCGACTACGCCTCCGTCAAGATTGTCTACAACAAGTTCATCAACGCCTCGAGCTACGAGCCCATCATCCAGGAAGCTTACTCTGAGGAGGCTATTGCTCAGTCCGGTATGTCAAGTGTTGCACGACAAGAGACTGTACTCTGACCTTTTATACAGCCAACTTCTCCGCTTTCGAGATTGAGGACGAGGTTCTTCCCAACCTCCGCGAGTACGCTCTTGCCAACTCGCTCTACTGGGCGCTGGCCGAGGGCCACGCTTGTGAGCAGTCGGCGCGTCAAAACGCCATGGACAACGCTTCCAAGAACGCTGGCGAGATGATTAACAAGTTTCAGATTCTGTACAACCGAACACGTCAAGCCGTCATTACTGGCGAACTTGTCGAGATCATTACTGGTGCGGCCGCTTCGGAGGGTTAAACGTTGGAGTAGCATGGGACTTGATATCCCGAGACTATGGTTCCATCTCCCCCTGGGCTGTATAGAATAAATATCTACCCACAACTCTCGTGTGTCAGCAAGTTGACGGAAACTTTATCGTATTCACCCTGTGCCGACATGTGTCATGTGTGAGTGCCGGCTATCTTATTACGCCAACTATGATATATGAATGCGGGTCCTCTGGATAAGTACTTGTATTGATGGGTATGGTCGCAGACTTGGTGCAAACAAGAGTCATGTGCCCCAACGTACCACCTCGGCCAGAATCAGAAACATACGACTGTGGAAAACGTCTTACTTAGGCGATGTCTAAACTTGGCATGTCCAGTCTCGGTTTTTGCGGTCACTTGGCGAACGAAAAAGCGTTCGTTGAGGCGAAGGGGAGGGGTGTTGCGGAGGCTTTTTCTCGCGTGAACAGGGCAGACTAGTGGGGTACCTGACCCGGTGCGGTAAGCTCAACACTGGATAAGGTAAGTAGAGGACTGCTGAAACATGACTGCATGCGATTGGAAACAACCGCTCCTCGCATCTCTCCGGCACCTGTTCAACTGACAGGAACAGTGGGGCCGGCGCAAGACCAGGAAACCGTTATATATCGTGGCGTTGTATAGATGTTCCTTTCTGCTTTTGTTGCGGTTCGTAGTGTACGGTTCTCCAGGATGCTCTGGTAGCGGCCCCATTTTTGTCATCCTCCTCGGACAGCAGGCATGTACCCTGAAGCGTTGAGATAGCAACCGCCCACAAGAAGGACCATTATTACACGCATTCGATTTCCTCCTGCTCATTCTATAGGGTGGTTTTATTAATACCTTGTCTCATCTGGCTCTTCTCCGCGTTGGCTCGACCAAGTCGGCAGCCCCCTCGAAGCCGGCTTCACTTACTCATAAGCTGTGCTTCTTTCCACCTGTTGTTCCTCTCCTTACCTCCCCTGCTCGGGCTGATCCCGGCGACAGCTCCTCCTCTTACCACGACTTTCCCCACACCGACCTGGAGTCTTCTTCTACAACCAACCACTGACAAAAAAATTCCAAAATATAAAAAAAACATACTTGAGAAAAATGGTGGGCCAAACGAAAAACTGCGAAATGAAGCAGAAGATGCAGGTGCTCAAGGATCTGTACCTCAGTCGGCACTACACGCGGTGCGCAAAGTCTGGGGAACGGTTGCTAGGCGAGGTGGATAGCAGTGTAAGTAAACATACACGTTGCGCCTTCCCTATCGACCACAACAAGAAGGGGCTAACAATTGGCAGATGCACCCGGTTCACTTGGCATATCTTAACTTTTACACTGCGCTATCACACGACACTCTGGCGAGGGAGGCCACAATAAAAAACCGTCACCATGAGCTCGTTGCTGCGGAAGAGTATTACCGTGCTGCCATTGCCGCCCTGTCGTTGCCATCATCGACTTGCTCAACCCCAACTTTGGACGATGAGCACCCCTCAACGCCAGAATCCGCTACGTTCCCGGAAGAGCACGTGTGGCTCGACCGCTTAAAGACAAAATCATCCAACTTGAGCACTTCGTGTCGCACTTCATCATCAAGCACCATGTCCGACCCCTTCGACCTAGAAAAAGATATCTATTTCGAGCTCAAGGGTTTCTCGTTTCCGTCGCCGCCCCGAACCAGTACACCTACGTTCCTCGAGGTTACCTCCAACCCCCGGTCAAGCCATATTGACAACTCGAGCATGCTCTCGCCTCTATCAACGCATCCGGTACGACCTGAGCCTGTAGCGAAAGTCCATTTCCCACTCGGCACATCAACATTTGTTGGTATGCTGCAAGGTCACCTCACCAGTGTACTCACGCTGAAGGAGAGCACTGGTGCCCACGACTCCAAATTCACATTCCCGAATCCTTCAGCTTCACCGACAAAGTCACAGCTCAAGTTTCCTCGAACCAGCGATCTGCCGCAACACCAAAAAGAGGAACTTCGAAATAAGAGGAAACAAATGGCGTGGCGTCCAAGGTTCGATCCAGGAAGCATACGCAAGCTGTGTGACGAAGCGCTGGCAGAGCTCTAGTAGCCGCCAGACCACGAGACGAGATCCAGTGATGCTGCGGGAGTTCTGAATACAGATCGCTTTCTGTTTCTTTTATTGACATGTTCAGCAAAATGCTGCAGGAGATGAAGAGCGTATACCCCAATTCGGTAGGCCTTTTCGTTTGTTTTTTTGTTCATATACCATCTTGTATGTTCCCTTTCTCCATTTCCTGCCATTACTGGTCTACTGGCTTTTGTTTTACTGTTTCCGCTGTTCTAGTAGATGATCCGACACATGAGTTTGTATACTGGGAGGATTGTATGAGAAGAAATTTGAAAGATTGCACGAGGTGAATGTATGATACAACCAATAGTAATCTATTGCAATACATGTTGCTCGTGTGCTCCATGCAATGAATGTCGTCCAGCCGAGAGGGAGAGTAACTCCGTGATATCGTAAACTTTTTTCGGGATGGAGAAAGTGAGAAGAAAAAAAAAGAACCCCGCCACCAATAAATGCCCGTGGAACGCCTTTGGAAATGCATGGTTTGCCTCGCTGCGTCTATTTGTTCATTTCCTCGAGTCCGCGCTTTATCCTTTGGCACTTGATCTTAAGCAACTTGATACTTTCCAAGAATAGCTCGTCACTCTCCCACTGGCCCGTGCTCTCTACCCGGAAGATAAAGTGATCCCGTATCCGTCCAAGCCTGACCTTGTCCTTGAACTCTGGGTGTCGCAGGCATTCCCTGCTGACTGTGTCGTTCATAGCGTTTGCCACCACGGCCTTGGCTTCGCCTTCCTTGCCCTCAAGCTCCGGGTGTTGTTTGGCATCAGTCTCAGTAACCGTGTCAAGGCGGATAACGCCGCGAGGGAAGCAGCGCGCAAACTTTTTGGCGTCAGGTCCAACAATAGGCTTGATAATATCGATTGTAGGCATCAGGCGATAGGAAGCTGTTGCTACAGGGGAGAATTTGGCGTGGTCCTGTCCAATTCCCTTGATGGCATGCATGCTGAGGTTTATGCTCTGGCCTGGCCTCATCTTCGCAATTAGGATGTCTGGGTTGGTGGAGCGTATTTCTTTCCCTTGTTCGGACGAGAAAAGTTCGGTTTGACGGCCTATGGGCTTGAACTCAATATCTTTAGCGTAGACGTTGTGGCCTACGTATAGTTTGTCGGGATCGGTTTCGCCTGCGACTGCTCTCTGCAGACCACCTTCTTGCCATTTGCATTCCACGTCCAGTCTCAGTACCACAGTGTTCCAGTCAGTTGGTGTGCCTGACTCAGGGTCTTCTTCAGTGGGCTTGGAGTACCATTTCATCGCACGCAGGCCCTCGCGGTCGCCGCACAAGGGCACCAAGCCTAGGCGATGAGCAAGTACCTCGTCTTGGATAATGGACGTATTTTGGTAGATAAAGACATCTTCTATGGCAAGCGTAGGGATCTCGGAGAGGAGTATGCGGCGAAAGGCGTTGGCTACCGAGGTATCAATGCCAGTAAGAGAGAATTGTGTGTCGAAGGGACTATGGCTATGGAAGGTGACGTTGAAGTTCTAGAAAATGTGAGTTGAATTGTACCGCAAAATGACAGAAGATGCGCTGCACATACCTCTTTGAAGTAATCCAAGTCCCACTCGTGGTCTTCTCCCGGCCAGTGTCCTGGAAAGTCGGTAGACTGCTGGTTCATAACAGTCTCGGGGCCGACTTGAAGCGTCTGTAAGTGCTGTTAGAATAATTCTTCTTGTGTATTCCGAGTCGCATAAGTACCTTGCGCCTCATGAGCTCTTGCGCGCTTGGTTTCGACATTGTTGCGGCGTTGCTTTCAAGATTTGGTGTTTTTGGTGGGTAGCAAGTTGCATCTTCACAAAAAGTTCGAGCAAGCGGCGGCCACGCCAAGGCCCGGGCAGCCAATGGCGGCGGGTCCAATCTGGAAGCATCATCGATGTGAGGAAAGCTCCCCTCCAACGCCACGACCTCGCTCTCCACTCTACATGCCCATTGAGGCTCCACAATCGCGGTAGAGAGAGAGACAGAATCACCATGCCCGTCTCTTTTGCGCGTCTGGCCGGCCCCGCGGCGAAGCGGGTGTGCCTGAACGCCTCCCGTTCCCACGTCCGATCCGCATTCCCTTCACGACCCATTGCGCGGTGCCTGTCGACCTCACTGCCCCGCCGATATGCCCAGGTCGACGAGAGCCAGCGCACGCGCTTGGTTGCCACCGATTCCAACTTTGCAGGCGTTGCCCCTGCTGAGACCCAGGAGACCCGCGCTGAGGAGGACGATCACGTAGACACCAGGAAGATCCGCCATTACACTGTCAACTTTGGACCCCAGCATCCCGCTGCCCACGGTGTGTTGCGCTTGATTCTCGAGCTGAATGGCGAAGAGATTGTGCGCGCTGACCCGCACGTTGGTCTGCTCCACAGAGGCACAGAGAAGCTGATCGAGTACCGGACGTACCTCCAGGCTCTGCCCTACTTTGACCGTCTCGATTATGTGTCCATGATGACCAATGAGCAATGTTACTCACTGGCTGTTGAGAAACTGCTCAACATTGACATTCCCATTCGTGCCAAGTACATCCGGACCCTGTTTGCTGAAATCACGCGCATTCTAAACCATCTCATGTCCGTCTTGTCCCACGCCATGGACGTTGGTGCACTGACGCCTTTCCTGTGGGGTTTCGAGGAGCGTGAGAAACTTATGGTAGGTTGATGCTGAGTTCAACCTTGACATATTGTGTCCAAATGCTGATAATGATAGGAATTCTACGAGCGTGTCTCTGGTGCACGTCTCCACGCAGCCTACATTCGCCCCGGTGGCGTTTCGCAGGATATTCCTCTCGGTCTGCTTGATGACATCTACCAATGGGCCACCCAATTCGGTGACCGTATTGATGAGACTGAAGAGATGTTGACGGACAACCGTATCTGGATCGGCCGTACCAAGGGTGTCGGTGTCGTCCCAGCTGCCGATGCCATCAACTACTCCTTCTCCGGTGTCATGCTTCGTGGATCTGGTGTTCCATGGGACATCCGAAAGTCTCAGCCATACGATGCCTATGACCAGGTTGAGTTTGACGTCCCAGTCGGTGTCAACGGTGACTGCTACGACCGGTACCTCTGCCGTATGGAGGAGTTCCGTCAATCTCTTCGCATTATCCACCAATGCTTGAACCAGATGCCTGCTGGCCCTGTCAAGGTTGAGGACTACAAGATCGCTCCCCCACCACGTGCCGCCATGAAGGAGAACATGGAGGCTCTCATTCACCACTTCTTGCTCTTCAGCAAGGGTTACACTGTTCCACCTGGCGAGACCTACTCTGCCATTGAGGCACCCAAGGGAGAAATGGGTGTCTTCCTTGTCTCAGACGGTAGCGAGAGGCCATACAGGTGCAAGATCAGGGCACCCGGATTTGCACACTTGGCCTGCATGGACCAGATATCAAGAGGCCATCTGCTTGCCGATGCAGTGGCTATCATCGGTACTATGGATTTGGTGTTTGGTGAGGTCGACAGGTAGTGTTTCGTTAGATCGATCGAGTTAAGACGAAATGAATATAAAATCTTCTCGTTTTGCTTAGATTTGTGTCCCAGTGAGATCACGGGCGGGCTGTACATATGGTACCTTACTTCTTTTTTTTAACGAGCTAATTGATGTTCGTACGTTTGCATTGGCTGTTATCTATCTTATTGATGTGCCCCCCATGTTCCATTGAGAGCTTGAATCTAGAGAGTGATTACAGACTCCATATCCATAAAAGAAAACACCGAGAAAACCATCCATGGTGTGTCCAGAAAAACCAATGATAATAAGTTTGAGCTATTGCAGTTGCCCCGCTATTACAAATGCTTCTAGGAATTGCGGGTAACCAACTCAGTTCTGTCGCAGAGGCGGCTACTTACATAACGATATATTATCAAACTTCTGGGAAGGCCAACATAATCAAAATCGTCAAATAACCATGTCCCTTTCTGGGAAGACGCAAGCAGTTCAACGAAGATGACAAAATGTACGTATTATGTGAGTGCCAGGCTAGTTCAGCAGATTCAACTGTTATTTGTTCACACTCTTTCTTCACGAACAACACTAGAGAGCAGATATGGCAAGAAGCATCAAGATTCGGGAGTTATGTAAGCGCTCCAAGAACGGTGACTGAAGATAGGCATTTTGGCTTTGACGATGGAACTTTCGGGGGCATCATCACGTTGCTTCCACGGCACGAGAAATAGAGAAAATTGTAAATCAATGGGCGTCGAGGGCCATCTCTATAGAAACAGCATGTGCCACTGAAAACAAAGGCCACAATATGTTGTTTTCCACGTCTCTTGATCATGAGATCTAGAGAAGGCGGATCTCGAAAGCGATACCAGAAGACCATGCAACGCCGTGGGTATAGTGTGGAATCTCGACGTTACTAGTCTCTCAATCTCCAAGGCCTACTAGATGCTCTCCCCGACAGCACACCTCGTCCGACTCTTCTTTTCGACAGTCTTCTCTCCCCCTCAGACTTAGATTATCGCCCTCGTCGTCTAGCCTCCAGCGGGGGCCGGATTATATATCCGATCGCAATGCACCATCGAATGGTGGGCTAGGGGGCGCCCTGACACCAGAAACCTACGCCGATGTTGAAGATGATTTGAAAAGTTTGGTGCCTTTCATCATATTTCCTCTCGCCAAGTTGAGTTTGCTCAAGACGACTTGAAGCGTGAGATACAAAGTCGTAGACTGGTCTCTTGTACAAAGGCGAGTAATCTGCGGCGCTGTTGCGTGATATATTTGGAGAAGACAGGTGAAAAGGCGATCGTGTGACGGAGACTATGAACCATCTCCAATATCGTATATAGGTAAAAATTTAGAGAAATGAATAGGCGTTGTCATCCATGTACAAATATAATTTTATAGAGAAGGTGTTACTCGATGGTACGAAGAGAGAGAGACACAGAGAGGACTCAGTGTTTATAAATGCCAGATTGGTGGACTGTTTGCTGCTTCAGTTCATTGTTCGATAGTCAGATGACCGCAACTTGTATTGAAGGTAACCCGTGGGGGAGGAGAATCTTGGAGAAGCATTCTAAAGCAATCTAATCATGTACTGATGTCCTGCAATGTGACGACAATCTACGTACAATCCAGATAAACAAGGAAACTTCCCACTAGCAAGAAGGTAACACAGACTTAAATCAACAATTGCTTTGCAAACAGGCACAAACACTCCCAAGGCTCGAAAGATTGATTGAAGAAAAAAAGATACAGGGACCACAGGTCTCGATTGAAAAGTGAGTGATTCAAATATTGTAGATTGAATGCATGATCTTTAAGAATCAGTGCCAACCAGAGAGGCCAGAAGAAAAAGAATAAAGCAAACATGTTGGTTGCACTTTGCAGGACATGTCAGAGAGAAAAATCGAGAACCCGCAGAGGGCCTCGCCATCTCCTATGGTCTCTCTGTGACTGGCCCTGTATAGAAACGCCCGCTACTACGATTTTGGGAAAAAGGCAACCACACATACTCGTACACACCACACGCTGCCCACACGTGTTCGCTTAGCCGCAATGCCCTCCTTTAGGAGAACTTCCACCTGTTGCCACAGTTCATGCACTCGCAAAACGTCGTCATAGGTTCATCAGCAGACCTGGTTTGCGCTTGGCTGTAGCTGACCTTCTTCTGCTTGCACTTGCCGCACTGGAACTCCTTTGATATGGCCTTCTCGACCTGGGCGACCATGGCCTGGTTCATGTTCTCCTTCTCAAGCTTCTCGTCCTCGGCTCGTCGCGCGTCCGACTTCATCTCGTCATGCGTCATGATGACAAACCTCTTGGCAGTGATTTCTCCAGTGAGAACTCGTTTACGGAGTTGGGGATTTGACTTATTTTTGAGGTTCTGGAAAAGCGAGCGCATCTTTCCCTTGTAGGCCTCGTTCACGCTACCAGCGTTGCTGTAAGCTGCGGCTTCGACGTTCTTGGCAATGTTGAGAATTTCATCAGGCACTTGGGTACGAATCAGTAAAAGCCCAGAGTCAACCAAATGCCTCTACTTACTTGCTTCGCTCATAAAAGCTAAACCGTCATACATCAACCTCACACAGTTGTCGCGAGCCTCGTTTCCAGTGACTTGGTACTTGACCTTGTCTGTTTTGTGGTTGCGCTTATCAGAAGGCACGTCATGCTTCTTCTTGGATTGACTGGGCGCTGGGGAGGCAGTGCCCGACGGTGGAGGAGCGGGTGAAGATGTTGAGCCATTGCTTGTAGCTACTTTGGCCGGGCCGTCCTTCTTGGGCGGCTGCTTCTTCTTGACCTCATCCCTCCACTTTGCTACGAGCTCCGTTGCCAGTTTCTGCACAGCGGGGTCCTTGTGTGTACGCAGACGATTGATGGTGACACCAATCCTTGTTGAGCGCAAGAGGTCCTCGGTGGCATGGACACCAGTCTTGAGGTCGTTTAGCAACTTCAGAATAGAAGTGCTGGGTTCGCCTTCCGAGACGGCTTTGCCGATTGCCTTTCCGCGAAGCTCGATCTCTTTCGCATCCATGGCCATGACGAAGGTGTTACAATTTATTGAAGCGAACTCGGGGATAGCCGCGAAACCGTAGGTGCCTCCACTAAAGGGTCGGTACTCGTTGGCGATTCGCAATCAAAGTAGGATCCTCCTGTTCTTCGTACGACAACTCGAGATGTTGTCGCGCTTGCGCTTGCGGATGGCGATCAGGCTGATGTTATGACGGATGTGTGTTGAGATCGGCGCGGGGCAACAAGGTCGCGTCCGGATGTAGGCACGGCTAGTGGAAGCGAACGCGGTGAATGGGCGTACGGGCGACGTTGGGAACGGGTTTTCGGAGGAGAGTAGGAGGCGTGGCGCGATGCCGTCTCCCGTTGTGATCTAGAAGTTGCGTTTCCTCAAAGAGGCCCAAGCTCAGCGACGCTAGCCTCCGCGTTCACCAGAGGGAAACCGCGACCGTGGAACTCCCAAACTGCAGATCTAGTACACGCAACATTTACTACGATAAGAGCTGGCAGAGGCTTCCGAGACCTTACACTACAATCTACGACATTAAAAAAATGACGGAAAATGCGCCCCCGGGAAGCGCAAACAATGGAAGCACAGACAATTCGCGCGGCACGCCCTACTACGAGAGGCTGCGACGTGACCTCCGCGAGTCGCTGAACAAGAAGCGCTTGATCGATAACAATCTGGTTAGTATGAGATGCGGTACATAAAAGATGCGTGTGCTAATCTCTCGTGATAGCTACAACTCGAAGACAACATTCTACGAGTCGAAACCCAGTACCTAGAAGAGACGAGCGCCGGCAACATCATAAAAGGCTTCGACAACTACATCAAGGGCGCAGCGACTACGACGACCACGGGCGGAGCAGGAACTGCGACAAGGCGAAAGGTCCCAATCAATGATGCGGACAGGATATTCAGCCGGAGTTCGACCAGCTTCTTGAGGGTATGTGAAGGAGAAAACCAGACCTTCTCGCAGCGTAGATAGTAAAAGGGAGACAACGTATGCTGACGCTGCTATCCAGGAATCGTCGACGCCAGGTTCAGCAACCCCATCGCATGCTCCTGCGCCGACCTCATCCTTCCCTACGCGCGAATCGAGCCAACCCACGAACGGTGCGAAGCCAGGAGATAATAATAAGAAGAAGAAGGCGGCCGAAGACGACGATGAACACAACAACAAGACCAAGCGACAAAAGATTTCCTATGGACGGGAGTGAGCATGTGGACCGGCATCTGTGTCATTGTCCAAACGGCACAGTGGTACACACGACCCAGACATCACGAGGCTGACAAAGCTATCATGAATGCAAGCAATCCGCTCGTAGCGCGGACGATTGCGCGGCCTATGGGTCCGTGAAAGCTGAAATTACCTGAGCTATCAACAAATCAGGAAGGTGTAAGAGCATCGGTTGCAAACCCGAAGCTGCGCGTGTTTAAGCAGTGGAGACCATTTTGACAGCTGTGCGGAATCCTGAAACCATATTAGATCAGATATGGGATTGCGGGGTTGGTTTAATCTCGATATGAGGTCCACTTTTCCGTGCGACTGAACACTACCGTTGGACAAGAGCATATCCGTGCGGACAGACTGGCACACAGTAGCTATGGAGATTAAATTGATGCCTGAACTGGTAGAGTGGGCTTGCTTGGAAGTGGTTCAAAGGAGTGGCGATGAAGGACTGCTTGGCATCTGACATGCAAGCGATGTCGCTCCGCTCTCGTTACTGGGAACTTCATGTCTGCGAAAGCGGAAGACATGCTCAGCAGAGGTTAGCATAATGGACCCTGTGTGGGTTTCTTGTTGCAGACTGCACTTGTCTTATAGATGGCCAAACGAGTCGGAAATCAATGTTGAACAGTTTTCGCCCCCACTGAACACAGATGTTATCACAATAGATGTATGCCATCCTCAAACTCTCACACTATACCCTGTCGTGACATGCTCAAGTCGCACGGCTTCTTATTTCCGCATAGCAAGACAGCCGTAAGAACAATTAGCGAAATCGCTGGCCAGTCTCTTCATCTGGTTGTTTTCTCCAAAGTGCAATAACACTCGAGGCAGGGAGCTGGTATTATAAGTATATTAAACACTCAATCATGCCTGGTTAAGTTGAGACGTTGGTGCAGATACAAAATACCTAAAACAATATGTGTGCAGGCTAAAAATATCGCATGCCTGGATATTGTCGTCTTGAATACAGTACTCTACCTTTGACACAACCACAGAACTGGCATTCAGCTGAGACAGTCAACTGCCTGTCTTGATCGCATGCATACATCCTCACTATCGGTTGTTAGTCGGCAGGACAAGCGGTAGACGGTGTGTGTGTGTGCTGCCAATAAGGCAAGGGAACGATGCCAATATCACTCATGACATGCATGATGGCTACTGTAGGAGTGAAGGCTTCGTCTCGATTGACGCACAGCATTTCAAGGGCCGAGATAAGTAGAGGGGCCGGTGTGGGTAGCAAGAAAGAAACGCATGGAAAAGGTGTCTGCGGGTAACCTCCCTTACGGGACGTTTGCCGGCGTTACTGCAACGCAAATTGCTTTCTCCTCTCTGCTGACCCAGTTTAGCAGCGGAGGCGGGTACTTTTGCAGGAAGCCATCAAAACTCGAGAGGATTTAGGTCTTCATGTTTCCGCGATAATGCGTGTGGGCGGAATAGTCAGCCCTGTGTTTCGACACGCTGTCAGGCGTCGCGTCCTCCCGGCGATCTTGCCTCGAAGGAACGGGTAAAGGGATAGGATACAGTCAGGCACGCTACGATCTCATCTCAGGCTCCTTTCGGACCGGTCTTCAACGTGTGTGACCCACTCTCCACGAGAGTGAGGACCGTGATTGGGAGTCCGTGTGTAGAGGCATCCAAGACCCGCAGTCGACATGGTGCCTGAGACGAGAAGAGAGAGAAAGTCCGACGTTGTCAGCACACATACACATGCATACCGGCCCTTTGCACGTTTGCAGTTGAGTCGTGGAGAGTGAATTGTCGCGTTTTACGCAGCCTCGTACGCAACATCAAGCCGCTGAGCAGGGGCAATCCAGGAATGAGGGGAGAGGGGCCAATGGATGGAGGATGGCGTCGGCACAGCAGCCTCGGGGCGGCACAAGGTGCATCGGCAAGTATCCCACTCGCTGACAGACGGGAGGCCAGTGGAGGCGGGCCAAATTTCAGGGTCCAGCAGCGGCTAGCAAGGGTATGATGCTACATGACGAGTGCCAAGCCTCTACCCGGTCGTAAGCCCACCGCTCACCGAACGCCAAATGATGGCATTGCAAAAGGGTAGAGCAATGGCTTTTGACGTTTTGGTCCAACTGAAACCGGGTGCGCCCGTATGACGAAAGCTCACGGATCCACGGTACCATACCAGATAGTCACAGTGTCGTCACAGTGCTGGCGGGCGGAGCAGAGAATAAAGGGAAACACGTCGAAATAGGAAGGGCGTGGTTGTGAATTAAACAAGGGTCTTTTTGATTCTGCCGCACTCCCCTCCACTACATGGAGAAATGCGTCATTTTCTTGCGCTGCTTAAACTCGACTCAGTGTCGTGTTGATGGTTACCCTGGCTACTGCCAGTCGCTATGTGGCACCTATGCGCGCTACTGCTAATGTACAAACGTCATTCTGCAAACCATCCGCTGCAACGCTGCATCGGCCGGGTGGCTGCTAAAAGAGTCTAAAAAATATTAAAGGGTATAAGCGAATGATGACAGCATGTGCTTCGTGACGACAGTGGACCGAAGGCCTTGTCGAGCACAGCTGGGAATTAGGCGAATATGTGCAGGCGATAAGGAAAAACAGTATCCTGGCCCAGGCGATCGATGCGCGTAATATTACAGTGTTGAGGAAATCGCTCCAAACCGAAAGGAAATAAGAAAAATGACAAACAGACACTCGTAAAGGGCTCGCAGATGGAAACGCCAGAAAACGCCGTGGTGGTCCCCTCCTTCGTAGGCAATAGGGCCAGGTGGTATCTCCGTAAAAGCCGATAATGTGCAGCGATAGGTGGAAGGAACATCCAAACTAGATGCGGTTTCGCTCTAACATCTTGGCCGACAAATGCGCAACAATGGTATCTCAAACGTCAGGTGTGCTAGATGAGCGACAAGGCCGATGATGATACAGGTAAGGAAGCGTGAACACAAACAATTGGACCTAAAAGTCCTTTAGTGGTCGACGCTGTCTGGCGATGGGTGGTCGATGCTGCCGTCGTTCTTGTGTACTTTTCGGTGTCTCCTCAAGTTGGAAACAACGGAGAAGTGGCGTCCGCAACCCTCGACTTCACAAGCAAATGCTATGATATTGTTAGAAAGACAATCCCAGTAGACAGTCAGAAATAAGAACTTACGTTTCTCTCCAGTGTGGCTGTACATGTGTGTTTGGAGGGAGCTTGGTCGAGTGAAGCGCTTGTCGCAAATCTTGCACTTGTGCTTCTTTTGCGAGCTGGATGAGACCTTTGAGCTGAACTGGCTCATCATGGAGGCGGGGGCAGGGGGCATGTTTGCGCCGAGAAGTGCGTTGGGACGAGGAAGGGTGCGCGAGCTGCCTAGGTCAACAGACTCGGAAGCGGAGCTGTAGTCGGTGACTGAGCCTTCGCCACCGTAGTATCCGTTGGGACCATAGCTGGCAGATGAGATGGAAGAGTGAGCGGAGTGCGTCGAAGGGAATCCGTAGGATTCTGTGGAGCTGCGGCTGGTTCCCTGAGTACCATAGATATTCCTTGGGGTAATGTCAGACTGGCTCAGGGAAACCATGCCGCGGCTAGCGTCGAGAGCATCGCTAAAGCTGTTGCGTGGCTGCTGGCTATTCATTCTGCTAAAGTCAACAAGTGAACTTTGGCGCTGTCGCTGGGACTCGACGGATTCGTAGAATGCTATTGAGGGGACTAACGGGTGTGAAGAGCGACGAGAGGCATCCTGCTGGAATGCATATGGGCTCCGTTCTGTGTTTGCGTATTCCACCTGGGAGTATGGAGCCGAAGTAGGAGCATAAGTCTGATTTTGAGGAGAGGCGGATGTAGCGTAGCCAGTGGGGTATCCGCGTGACATGATATCTTCAGAGGCATCAAGTAAGTTTGGTGTCGCGAAGTTGCCATCCGGGAGAGTAATACCTTGTCCCATGGGAGGGGCTGTGACGGGCATGCCGTGGTAGGGAATGGCGATGCTTGTGGGGCGCTGTGCGTCGACATTGGGTGCCACGGTTGTCTGGTAGAGTTGCTGCTGTGAGGTGCTGGCCGAGACCCATGGGTTGGTGAAGTGTGGTTGTTGTGGGTAGCGCATGTGTTCGTAGCCCATGCCGTTGAGCTGGGGTTGCTGGCGATTGTCGACTGCCATTGCCATTGCGGAGATTTTGGATAGCGGATTCGAAGGGATGGTGAGGGTCCAGGAAGGGGCAGGAGGGTGAGGTGGTACAAGAGAATAAAGCTGAGTTGCGATGGTCAAGACCCGACTCGTAGATCCAAAAGGTGAAACAAGGTAGTCGAGGGTCAAAAACGTGGAGATAGTCGATCACAGGCAGTCAACGATGGGATCTGCGACCTTTTGAATTCTCTCTGACACTGGGGACTCCCGTGCAGTGGTATTCCGAGAGAAGTAATGATGATCGCTTTGGTATGTCGATCAGTTGACCTGTACTAAGCAGGACCCGTGACAAAGAACCAGCGAGATTAGGTGTAGGGCGAAGCGGACACCAGCGACCGAGTGGCAGACGCTCGGGCGTTTCACGTCGAGGACCCGTGCTCAGAGGGAGGAAAATGCCCAGCGGGTGCAGGGGCGGAGGGTGTGGGGTGGGTTGCGTGTTGCGTGTCGCCGTGGGAAAAGTTCGGTAACGTTAATTCGCCAGGAAAAGCAAGCCAGCGAGAAACAAGTAAGGATAAGAGGGCAGCGATGATGAAAGCAGTATAGATGGGTTTGGGGCAGGGCCAAAGGGTCAGGGATGGGCAGTGCGCAGAAGGTGAAGAGGCTGTTGATCAGCGGGCAAGCAGTCGGGGAGCCCTCATTGATAAATTCGCGTGCGTGGAGGGTTTACGTCTTTGGGTTCACAGCAGGACCATTCATAGGCTAGGGGCCAAGCAGGCAAGCAAGAAGAGGAGCTGGGAGCTGGCACGCTGGCTCAGCACCCCGGACGCTGCTACGTCTGCGTCGACAGGGGGCAGCAGTCGACGCTAGCCCTGCGCGCGCCCACCGCTGCTTTTACTTACGCAGGTGGAGAGCGGTCGTTCAGCGACGTGCCCACGGGCTGCGTTGCATCCGCGCCATCTGGCACTGTAGCCTCAACAGCCCGGTGTGTGCCGTTGGCTTAGCACCGCACCATGGCTATTGCCTTCCGCTCGTCGTCTGAACCATGGCCGGCAAGCCTGCGCCCCCGTCGGCGACCAAAGCAGCCCACCAGTCCACCAGTCCACCTCTCGTGCTACGCCTGTCCGTCCAGCAAGGCTAGCAATAAGCTCTCTGCCTGCCAGCGCGCCGCGAATCAGCGGGCGGCAGGCGCGGGAGGGCTTTTTGGCTTTTGTTTTGGCGTGCCTCCACCACCACTAGGGCCGACGACGCGCATTGAAGCAGCCTAGCACGCATGCTCACAATTGCATGCTTCCCATTTGGGCTCCACGGCTAGCCACATGTGCGGAGCGGACAGTGCGAGGGCTCCGCAGCCATGCTGGGCGTGGGTGTGGGCGGCACGGCCATGGTGATGGGGCGTCGCTGTCATCATCCTGGTGGGTGCCTATGTGCATGTGCGTGTGTGTAGTAGTGTAGTAGTGTAGCATGCCCCTGTGGTGGTTGCTGTGCTTTTTTTCCTCCTCCCACTCTGAGCGCGAAAGCGCCGACGACTCAAGAAGCATCGCTGCACAACAACGGTCGTCTAGGATCAAGGCCCGCGCCAGCAAGAGGGACCGAAAAAGCGGCTTCACACACTTGCCCTTTTGGAGGTGCATCGCGCCGGACACTGGCCGGGCACGCTGCTTTCGCGTCGCGGAGTCGGACCGCCACAGCCCATCTCCACGACGTTGCGTAAACTCGAACTCTCCCACCGTCGTCGACCTGGTCCTAGCGCGAGTTCCGCCCCCCCTCCTGACTCTCCGTTGTGCACGGCGGCGTCGAGGAGAGAAAAAAAGCGCCTCTGGTGAAATTAGTCTCCTGAGGCATATGCGCCTGTGCGCACACCTAAGCAATGGTCAAGCGTTTGATCGCCGTCCACGTTGCTTTTGATGCTAGACGTCTGAGAGGCTTTGTCAGATGGTGGACCAAAAAAGCTAAGGCTTGCACGTCAGTTTGGGACAAGTGGGCTGGATGGGGGAAGACGCACTCGCTCCAATAGGGGACAGCGTCATCTCGTCGCCGTACCTGCTTTGCACAGCACCCACTCCAAGTAGTAGTGGCATACCCGTCATCAGTAAGTACGAGGCGATAATGGCTACTGTACTCACCTACAGCGCCCATGCCTGCCCATGACGACAGCATGGCTTCCACGACACGCTTGCACTCACACCCACCCACTTGGGCATGCGTGCGTGGTATGTAAGTGTACATAGCTACTCAAGCGCGTGGGACCTGTTAGCTTCGAGCAGTGATGAGAGCCAAGGCCTGCCTGTATTCCCAATGACACGCCCTGCTGAGTGAGAGCAGCAAGACAAAGTGGGCGCTGGCCTTGGATGTCGTCATGGGAAAGGCGCCATAGCGCTGTTGCTAGCTGGGGGGCTGCTAGCGGCATCTGATTGGCGCACCGCACAATTTGTACCTGGCGACAGCAGCACCGCATGCAAGATGATGTCGAGGCGGCCAAGTGCGCATTGCGTGCCGCTCGAGTAAGTAGCAGTCGTGGTAGGAGCAGAGCATGAGTGAGGGGTGTGCGCGTGCCTGCACCACCTGCATAGCCGTCGCCAGCCAAGTCATGCCGGAACTCTGTCGTATATCTGGCTTGGGTTGGCGCAGCAGTCGGGTAGTACTCGACTGGACAGCAACGGGCGCGATGCGGTGGTGGTGAGCAAAGTCGTCGCCGCATTCATTGCCTTTGCAAGTGACGAGGGGAGTGGCAAAGGAGCCAAGACGATGCATACGGGGAACTGCCATCTCACCGCCCACTAGCGCAAAAGGACAGCGGCGTCTGAGTGGCTGCCTGCCGCCACAGCACGGCCGCCTTGCATCCATCCATGTGCATCGTGCCCGGGCCACCACCACCCACCCACACCCACTGCACTAACTAAGTACCCATACCCACTACCCACTACGTACCCACCAACTGCACTGTGCATTCCCCCCCCTCACACCCCTCTCACACCCCTCACTTTTGGGCGCTCCGCGGAGCCTTGTGATGCAGGGCAACTCCTGTAGCAGCAGCGCCATCCCGCTCTCCAAAGTCACTTGAAGGCGCCTGGTATCCACATGCTTGCGCCTTTCTCCAGCGCTATTGCGGCCATGCACCTGTCGGCGGAAGCGCTACTTTGCTCTATCTCCTCGAGCCGTCAACCCAAATGACTACGACTACTTACTACTTGCTCAATTGCCCTACCGCTTCCGCTGTACCCATTCGGCCTCACCATGGCAAGACCAGTGGATACAGCCCTTTTCAACGTGACGGCAACCTCGCGCTACAGCGCAATTTTGCGCGTCCCATGCTCCTCCCATGGCCTCTTGTCCGTTACCGGCCACGAAGTGCTCGGCATTTGCACGCTGGACCCTGCATTCGTAAGCTCGGCCGCATCCCCTCAGTTTATCAGCCGTTGACTTGTTGAGGCCGACTTTGTGTTGGCTTGCCAAGCCAGGCGACTCGTCGATAAGCTTGTGGATTCTCTTTTTTTATTTCCGAGATCAGAGTCTAGTCAGCCAATACGAGTAGTAGCGCGTGGTGCGTGGAGAACCAAATCCGCTGCCCGCCCCCTCTCTTCCCCCCCCTCGTCTGCGTTGTATAGCGTATCTAAGCAGCTGTAGACATGGTTGTACACCTACGCATGTACACTTCTATGTCTGATGTGCGACACTGTTTCCATTTTCCTGGAGATCGCCATCAAGCCTACCCCACGGTTCCGTCGTGAGCTAGACGTGCGGCTCTGCAAGAGCGATCAGCGCATTCTGACAGCCGGGGGCGCATATTTTTTTACATGGGCAGGATAGAGATAGTAAATTTGCACTCGTCCTCGTGGTAGTACGTACTCACACACACACCGGTCAACTGAGATTCCTTGATGCAAGAGGGCACTGCGGAGTCATCCAAAGGTGGACCGCCCACCAGGGCTACAGCAGAGGCTCACTAGAGAACAGGGCAGCAAGTGAGCCGAAAGCCTATCAGACAAGCGCAAAGGACTCGAGTGAAATGGCAAAGCAAATGTGGTCGGCGAGGCAGCGAATCAAGAGAACCCAACATTCTGGCACCCTGCCATGTACACTCCTGTACACAACCTTGCACATCCATTCTTTTGAGCAAAAAGCTCGTCACGGGCAGCGGCGCAATGGGGCCCGCGTCGCCGACCAATCATGAGTTAGCATGCCAAGAGAAAAATGCCTCGAGTCGGCGTGCCGCAGTGCCCCAAGTGCTCAAGCCGCCCGATGTAACGTTTGTTGAAACTGCGGGAGTAACGTGGGCTGTCACCCTCACAGCCTTGAAGGGGGGAGGGGGTGAGGGCGCGTGGGCTGCGTAACCAAAACAAATCAAAACAAGCAGTGTCTGTGCATGTCCAAGGTTTGCGCGGGAGATTCTGCATGTCCAAAATCATATCTGACTTGTCTACTATGATCTTCATCCCACTTCCCGCACCTCTCTAACGTCCAAGGCTTATGATCTTCATCATAAAGTCAATCCTTTGGGAAGTGATTGCCTATCCAATTCCCACTTTGAGACGGCCTGCCATGTGGAAACTAACGAACGTGCAATGCAGTTCGCAGATCGGAATCTTGCCCACTTCCTAATCCGAACCGCATGCCCAACCCTTGTGACCATCACCCAAATCCTACACTGTCATCTTTTGCTTCCCCTTTATGCGCGATAAAAAAAGGAAGAAACAGAGAGAGAAATTGTCAACGTGCGAATGCCAATACTCACCACCCATGTCAATGCCAATGCTACAGTACTACTCATACAAGCCCGCCCTACGCCCGTCCGCCCCAAAAACACTTCCCGAGTACGTCGCATTTGCCCCTTCTGAGCGACCTGCACTAATAATACAATGTTGCTTCTTAACGGCAAAAGTAGCCTCCCATTGCACATGACGTCTTCGAGAAGTGCATAGCTGCTATAAGAGGAAAGCCACACTCTTCTTTCTGACATGAGATTGCATGGATATCACCCTCCGTGCTGCTACCGTGAGAGCGGAAAAGCACGTGCTCTGGTGCCTTGGGAAGCCGTACCAATCACCTCAGCCTGGCTGAGCGGCCCCTCCCCCTCCCCCTTACCTCCGCCCACCCCAGCCCCAACATCAAACTTTCATAATCTTCTTCATCATCACTTCCCCAAACCGTGGTCGTAGCTGAGCACCCCTTGCAAACTGCCCTTGTGCTTGTTTGATTATTCTCAACCCGTCCACTCAAGTGGGAAATCCTGCACGGTTGACGCATGACCTTCTTGGTGGAGTACGCCATGGACCAGCTCCAAAAAAGGAAGGAGCAGCCTTTGCTCTCAATCCTCAGTTGCACGTCAACCTGACGGTATCATCTCGGCTTCTCCCTTTCTTTCAACGTCACTTGCTTCATCGAGCCACTTGCTCAACAATGGTCTGTTCGCTTTCACGATTCCGGACCTGTTGCAGTCCCGGTCGGGGCACGCCCAAGTGATTATTGTCCTCGCTCACGCTGTGAGGCGCATGGTCGGTAGCACCCGAGTCCATCTCATCCGGCGAGGGCGATTTCCTCGTAATAGAGCCATCCGCGTCTTGTTCGTGCACCAGCTTCTCAATGTTTTCCACTGTCAAAGGCATTGACGGCTCGCTGTGGGGCCCCTCGGACGCCTCGTGGTGAAGCAGTTGAGGCCCCACGAGCGAGAAGAGCTTCTCATCCCGCAATTTCCTATCCCTCTCCTCCGCATGGATACGTCGCATGGCTCTTTCACTCTCATTTTCGCTGGACCTAGCAAACGCTGCATCGCTCTGGTAGTGGAGGCGGTCAAGTTCTGCGGTCAGTGCTTGCGCCGTCGTTTCAGATTCCAGAGACATGCCTGCCGTTCGCGGGTGATCACTAGCGCTAAAGCTGTTTCCAGGGTTCGGAACTGTTTTGCTCCGTCGATCCTTGTCATTTGTGCAAGGCGTTTCCCTTGCCGCTTTTCGCCGTCCTTCGAGTGCCCACTTGACAAGCATCTTTTGGTCGTTAGCGACTTCACTCGTCTGCTTGGGGAACCTACTTACCTTCTCCAGAAGCTTTCCTTTTACTGGCTTCGCCAGATAATCCTGTCAAGTTTCAGCACTTTTCGCTCTTCCATACACTAGCACATGTCTATTCTAGTACTCACATCCATTCCACACGACACGCACTTTTCCTTGTCCCCTTGGATTGCACTAGCTGTCATGGCAACAATAGGAACACCCTGAACCTCGGGCATGTTGCGCCAAGGAGCTTCTGTCCGAATAGCATGCGTGGCAGAGTAACCATCTCGAATGGGCATCTGCAACCATTCGTCAGCTGCCGAGCCAGATCAGCCTTACATGGCTTACTTACCTGGACGTCCATGAGGATGATGTCCGGACGTGGATGTAACGGGCCGAATTCCTTGGCCAGGTATTCAAGTGCTTCCTGGCCGTTCCATACTGCGTTAACTGAAAAGTGCAACTTTTTAATCGTTTTGAGGGCGATTTGCTGATTGATGTGGCTGCAGACGGTTTGGTCAGCAATTTCTTCTATCATGCATTCTGGTGAGAAACCTACTTGTCTTCGACAACCAGCACATGGACATTCTGTCTTTCACTCTCAGAAAGACTCATGAACTGATCCGGTATGGCCGACTTGAACATTGGGTAAGCTGAAGTTCCATTGGACACTTGTGGGGTCAGTGGTGGCGTATGGCCTTCAGAGCTTCCACAGGAGACCGACATGTCACTCTGAAGTCGATCTGGTATGGACTCCAGATGCACCAACGGAGATTCACCATCCTGTGAGGGGGCTCGGGTGAAGGGGATCCAGAATGTGGCCGTAGTACCCTGTCCCAACTTGGAGTCAAGCCATATTTGGCCCTTCATGAGCTCAACCAGGTTCTTACTGATAGTCAGTCCTAAGCCAGTTCCACCAAACCTCCGAGCCGTAGATGAGTCTGCTTGACTAAAAGGCTGGAATAGCCGTTTGCGAACCTCTTCTTCAATTCCGATGCCTGTATCGACAATGCTGAAGTTGACTGTGACCGTCTCCTTTGTTTCATGGCTGATAGAAACGGACAGTTGGACAGTCCCTACAGACGTGAATTTGATGCTATTGGTGAGGACGTTGGTAAGGATCTGGCGAAGTCGGCCTGGGTCTCCAATGACTCGTAGATCTGACTGTACTTCGTCCTGGATCAAACTCTGATATTCCAGCCCCTTTCTGTTGGCCGCAAAGGCCATCATCTTGTTAACATCCCTGAGCACCACGCTGAGACTGAACTGCACCTCTTCAACATCCAGCCGCCCGGATTCTACCTTGGAGAAACTGAAAAGGGGTTACAAAGTCAGCAGATTCTTCATGGTGAATACGACATTTAATATTGTTGACAAAGAGAAATGACTTACTCCAATATGTCATTGATCACCGTCAAGAGACTGTTTGCTGATCGATGGATGTTCTCGGCACATTCCTTTTGCTCCTCGTTGAGATCCATATCGAACAGGAGCTCACTCATACCAATAACTCCAGCTATGGGCGTTCGGATTTCGTGGGACATATTGGCCAGGAATTGAGACTTCATCCGGCTGGCTTCTTTCGCTGCTGCCTCGTTGGCTAGAAGCCTTGAATTTTCCTTTTCCTGCTCCTTCAGCTGCTCTTCTCTTTCCCGTAGTTCTGTAATGTCCATCGAGACGCCAATAACGCCATCCACAAATGCTTGCCCTTCGATACCTGCTGTTCGCGACGTGCTCATCAGCGGCACTAAGCGGGTTCGGTAATAGCGATTCTCAGACATGTAACCGCCATTGACGATTTCATCCGACTGTTTGCCCTGGAGGATTTCCTGGATTGGCCCGCGCCAACGCTCTCGGTTATTATCAGTAAATGCAAAGACGTCGTATACGTCTCTACCAAGCAGTTGGTCCTTTGGCATGTGTTCGTTGGCATCAATCTCACCCTCAAGCACCTTGACCCGATTATTGCGGTCGATGACCCACAAGACAATTTTTGCGTGTTGGATGACCTGTTGCAGTTGCTCCCTTGTTTGTCGCGCCTCTTGACGTGCCAGCACTAAGTCATGAATGTCAGTGCAGGTGCCGAACCACTTCACTATCCGGCCTGCGTCGTCGTAGAAGGGTACAGCCCGCCCCAACATCCAGCGCCACTGTCCGTCGAAACGTTGACACCTGTATTCTGTATTGTACTCATCCCCCGTTTTCAGCGAATGGAACCAGCGTTCAGCGGTTGCACGCATATCGTCAGGATGGAATGGAAGCCGCCAGCCTTCGCCCAAAGACCTCTCCACTGTCAAGCCTGTGTAGTCGTACCATCTCTTCGAGAACCAGTCGTGCATGCCATCCGGGGTAGTCGTCCATACCATGACGGGCATAAAGTTTGCAATGTACTCAAATTGCTTTTCGTTCTGCTCAATTTGCTCCGCAATCTTCTGAGTGTATTCTGTAACATCCTTGAACACCACAATGCCGCCAAGAAATTCTCCAGTCTCTTCATGGAACACCGGTTCGCCGTTGACTTCGTACACCATCCCAGAGCCTGTCACAGGGTGTCTAATGCCAAGCCGTTGTTTCTCGACTCTTTTCTTGTGGCGGCAGACCTCAATTATAGGGAATTCTTCTATCGGAAGGCGACGTTGGAAGTCTTCAGTCCAACACGAGAACTGCGCAAGGAAATCTCTTTGGTCGCCAGAAAGGTAAGCAGTGTCTTTGGGCACAAGTCGCAGTAGCGCTTTGTTTGGTATACCAAAACTCTCGTCTTTCCACATTGCTTGGGAGGTGTTAACAAAATACAGACATTTGAACGGAAGCAGAGAAGGAACATACCGTAGGCAGGCATAGTAATAGAATTAAGAATGGCATCTTTGAGCTGTGTTGCCTTCTGAAAGACAGATGCGGAATTTGCAATGTCACCCTTGTTTTTGCTAGGAGGACCACGGGGAGGGAACTCTGGCTGCTGCAGGGTGGGCGTGACAACCTTGGATGCAGGATTTGAGCTGTTGTTGGAACGTCGACTTGAAGATGTACTTGAGCCCGAACTGCGCGACTTGTCGAGCCTCACTCCGGTATTTGTACGATTTACCATGCGCGTAGAGGGCTGTGCCTTCTTGGAATTTTGGGCTTGTGTTGCGCTTGTAAAGGTCAACGTGTAGTATTGAGTGTCTTCAATGCTCCATATTGAAACGATGCATGATGCTTGTACTGCGTCATTGTATGATCCTTTTCTGTCACACTTTTTCAGGGTGTCGTCGGAGCCTAGAGCAAGTGGTACGACAACCACATCCATAGATACATCATGTACCGTAGTCCGTGCAAGGTTTGTACTACTCAGAGGCGGCAGAGATTGGGCTTGCTCGTTTCCCTGTTGATAACCGGTGTTGTCTGCAGTGGGTGTGGTGTGCCCGCTCGCCATATAAGAGTCTCCGTCTGTGTCCACGTTGTCCGCCACTGCATCGTTTACAACGCAATCGAGGAAGGCCTAGATATGACATGCGTTAGCTGACTCGGATTAAAAAAATACCATGCACATGAACACCAACCTCCCATGTGATCAAGATCGGAGAACCGTTTTGTATAATATCTATACCCAGTTCTCCCATGGTCTTGCCCTGCAAGGCCTCTGTTATGGAGAGATGATGAATACTTTCAAAATCAATGTTGAACAAGCGGCCCATGGCTTCATTGGCTAGTATTACAGTCTTTTGTGACGACAAGACAAGGACTGGGATTGGCAAGTATTGCAGCGCGGTGAGGGATGCAATGGTGGCTGAGGGCGCAGTCAAGTGCATAGACATGGGATCGCTACGTATCGAGCTGGGCGACTCTGGGCGGGAGCGCGACTCCATTGCGAAGTAATCGCCCTCATTGCCGGCGATATCTTCAGTCATTACGGCGACGGGGTCGTGACAAGGTGTATGTAGGTATGCAAGACTGTTTGTCGCACCCTGGTCGGCGCGGAGATAATAGCCGTAGCACCGAAGGAAGGACGCCGGGAGGCTGATCGTCTCAAGGAGACTGGGCGGCGGCGAGCAGCGGGCTTCCTAGCACAGGCATAGGGGCAGTCGCGTGCAACAAAGCGAGAGAGCGAGGAAAGGCTGAAGGCGCCTCTGGGGCTAGTGGGCGGAGTGACGGCGGGAGACGTTAGGAAGAACGCCTGCAGAACAGAGGAGAGTACAGTCGATGGGCACTCGAAGTGGGGATTGAACGACGAGGCGTAGAGGCGGGCAGATCACTTCTAGACCAGACCAATCGATTAGCGCACGGGGCAAAGAAGCTTCTGCCAGCTGCCGAGGCTGCAATGCGTCGAGGATTTTTCTCAGCAGTCGCCCGCCCGGAAGATGCTGCTGTATGTGTGTACTCTGTGTGTATCGGCACATAGACAGGTCAGGAGCAGGGCAGTCACGACAGCCCGAGCGATTCTAGAACGCCATCTTCACCCCCGACCGCTCTCCTGGCGCAAAGAGAATGACGCAACTCTGCATGTTGGCCCAATAGGCGCCAGGACAGTGCACGACCAGCGCTGGCCATGGCCTTCTCTCCGGGCCTGGCCATTCGACTTTTGCAAAATCAACATGCTGGCAGAAGGGTTTGCGATGCAGAAACATGCGCCGGGTCCGCCATAGCCTTAGCGATCAAGCGATCATCGCCGGAACCCTGCACTGTATTCTCGCGGCTCGCGCACATCTTCAACTTGGATCACCCCAACTACACGTGTCAAATTCCACTGATTGCCGATCGGTTTCGTCTGCTTGGGACGCAATCCCTGCATGCATGCATGTAACTGTATTACTTATATCATCAGCGCAACCCACTGTGGTTGATATGGAGACTAATAGCCAAGCACCGCATGATCTAGCATTAGAGAAGGTATAGTATGCACAGCTGTCTTACCATAGAGTATGGCGATTCATATCGAATCCACATCGAGATCGAGCACCTGTCTTGTTTATCATGATCGGATCTCTTTTTTGTCATGTTGCAGTGCACAGTCAAGCATACTGGATGATCTGGCGCTTGTCCGATTGTGTGATCACGAGGGCCATATGCATGCACTCGATATAATAGCTACACACATTTTCCTTTGTTTAGCGATCTGACGTGTCCGCAAGTATGCAGAACAATCGTGGAAACGCGACCCATTACTATTTCCCAGATCGGATATGGATGCTTACATAATCCGAAGACCTAGTTAACGTGTTCCACCAGTAAGCGGCCCACCCCAGTAAGTGGTCCACCCCACCAAACCTGACACGACTCTCC